>NW_028319185.1:210000-390000 GCF_062004578.1 Staurois parvus | reverse complement strand
CGCTCCACGAAAAAGGAAAGTTGTAAAGCAAGCCGACGATCCCCACAGGATGGATCGGATCTGCGGCTTGAGGAGCATAATGGATCGGAGTCCGATCCATTGTGCGCAGTCCGCAGATCCAATCCATCCCGCGGGGATCGTCGGCAAGCAACCTATACGGGGTGACATCGGACCCGCTCCACGAAAATGTAAGTTGTAAAGCAAGCCAACGATCCCTGGAGGATGGATCGGATCTGCAGATTGAGGATAATGGATCGGAGCCCCATCCATTATGCTCCCCAAGCCGCAGATCCGATCCATCTTGCGGGGATCATCGGCTTGCTTTCGTGGAGCCAGGGGAGAGATCAGTTAACCCCAGGGGCAGACTGACAACTCATGGGGCCCCCGGGCAATAGGGGATCATGGGGCCCCTGTGTCCTCGCCCACACTCGAAAAAGCCAATGAAAGGTACCAGGGGCATCTCACGGGGCCCCCTACTGACCCTGTCCCATCGGGCAGTGCCCGAGTGCTCCAATGGTCAGTCCGCCCCTGGTTAACCCCATATAGGTTGCATGCCGACGATCCCCGCAGGATGGACCGGATCTGCATATTGAGCATAATGGATTGGAGTCCGATCCATTATGCTCAATCCGCAGATCCGAAACATCACGTGGGGATCGTCGGCATGCAACCTATACGGGGTGACACCGGACCCGCTCCACGAAAAGGTAAGTTGTAAAGCAAGCCGACGATCCCCGCAGGATGGACGGGATCTGCATATTGAGCATAATGGATCGGAGTCCAATCCATTACGCTCCCCAAGCCGCAGATCCGATCCATCTTGCGGGGATCGTGGGCTTGCTTTCGTGGAGTTCGGGGAAAGATCAGTTAACCCCGTATAGGTTACAAGCCGACGATCCCCGCAGGATGCAAATAGAATGGAAGCAGAAGCAATGTGCCGTCATTGAGATCTTGACGAAAGAGGGGTGCGGGCTCTCCGCCGTTGATGGTCTCCCACTGCGTGGTTTGTCTTCAGTGCTGGTTTGCCCTTCTTTAATTCTTCTTCTTTGGACCATCTGTGCACATTGCTCTGGTCCATGGTGTCATCTTCATCTTCTGTGGATGGCAGACAACCTGCATCCGTCTTTCATCAAGAACTCAATGGCAGCACCATTGGGGACCCCGGGTAATAGGGGATCACGGGGCTCCTGTGTCCTCACCCACACTCAAACCACACCCAAAACAGCCTACGAAAGGTACCAGGGGCATCTTATGAGGCCCCCTACTGACCCCGGGCCCTCGGGCACTGCCCGAGTGCAGGAATGTTCAGTCCGCCCCTGGGCAGCACATCGCTTCTGCTTGGAGTCCATTATTTATCTGCAATGAAGGAGTAACTATGGAGGAAGAGTTACCCTACTAACATAAAATTTGAATGAACCATTTAAGGCACGGGCGTCAAACTGGTGGCCCTCCAGCTGTTGCCAAACTACAAGTCCCATGAGGCATTGCAAGATTGACATTTACCAGCATGACTCCCAAAGACAGAGTCATGATGGGACTTGTACTTTCACAACAGCTGGAGGGCCATCGGTTTGATGGCCAAAAGAAGGTATGTCCACTTTTGCAATATTTTTGGCACAGGCCACATATTAACATTACAATCTGATTGCCCGTTCTCATTGCATGCACACCGATAATTGTATCTCGAAAATGATTCCCCAGCTAGAAAAATCTATGACAGTTTTGAATGAAAGGACAACTACTCCTGGTGCTCCCCAGCCTCTACTCCATCAGTACATATCATTAGCGGATCATCAATGGAGGAATAAAGCGTGGAGCTCATTAGGCGATCTGCTGATGAATTTCTGACACTTTGTTGTCAGTACAGGGGGAAGCGGCAATAAAATGAGATACTCAGAAAGCCTGCGGGGAGCTAGCTCATCCACTGCTGAACTCCGGGGATTGCTTCTCCAGTGTTCACCTTTACGAGAAAGGCGATCAATAGGACGGTCGTTGCGCAGAAAATCCATCTCTGGATGGACGGGGCTGAGTACTGTGCTTACTGTAGACTTCAATCAGAGTTGGCTCCAGTATGATGAGCTTATTATCTCCAGTACACGAGCTAATAGACTACTTCTACTTCATATTAGACCCGAAACGTGACATGAACCCGATGTTTTAGATAAAGTTTTTGCTCAAAAGTTCGTCTTCCCTTGGAGAATCGGAAATATACAGCATTTTCAAAGAAAGCACAAGTGAGCCGGCAAAAAAACCATTTCTTTTATTTCTTTCGGGATTCATATTCTGTAACTGGAGGCCCAATCATCAAACAAGACACGGCAACAAGTGAACCAATGACATGCCCCCTGTTCTCAAGTCTGCACCCCCTTAGTTCTTAACCCCCGTGGCAGTATTCCCGAGCAGGGGCGGACTGACCATTTGGAAACTCGGGCACTGCCCGAGGGCCCGGGGTCAGTAGGAGGCCCCATGAGATGCCCCTGGTACCTTTTTCATAGGCTTTTTTGAGTTTGGGCAAGGACACAGGGGCCCCATGATCCGCTATTGCCTGGGGGCCCCATGAGTTGTCAGTCCGCCCCTGTTTCCCGAGTGTAGCTCGGGATTAACTTGCAGTACCAAAAGTGGTAACCCCCCCGAGCTACACTCGGGAATACAATGCAGCTTTGCCCAGGGATTCCCTCTTGCACTTACCTTGTCCTTCTCTCCCGCGATGTCCCCCCTGCAGCGTCCCCGGCCATCTCCTCCGTCCAATGCCGGCATCCGTCTTCCGGGTTCCGTTCCCTGTGTCAGGAATCCCGGCCGCATACGAGTATGCGCATGCGCAGCACACCGGTGCGCGTTAGCCAGCGAGCACTGGGGCTTGGGCGATCGCGGCGGCACTCATGTTTGCAGACGCACGCCTGGCACCAATGAGAGCACAGGGCGCACTATTTAGACCAGCCCTGTGCTCCTCCAAACTGCCGTATGGTCTTGTTTCCTGTGTTCCTGATTGCTCCTGTATCCTTGTTTGATTTGTTGCCGACCCAGCCTGATCCTGATCCTTTTGTCCTCTCCTGTCCTGACCTTCTGCTCATCCTGACTATTCTCTGCCTGATCCTGATTGCCTGACCTCCTGTTGCTGAACCCGGCCCGTGACCTGTTTATTCTTTTGCCTACCGCTCTGTACTATTTGCTCCGCTGTTACCAACCCGGCCTGTCTGACTACGGTATACCTCTTCACGTCTGGCTCTGATCTGTTATCCACCATTGGCGGCTACCTCTACCACAGCTGGTTGTACTTGGGCGTCGCGACCTGGTCTCAGGCTACTTCAAGTCCATCCCCACCATCAGGGGCTCTGGTGAATCAGCAGACTGAGGCTTAGACACCGCGCCCTGAGGAATTCCGGTCTGTGGGTCGCTAGAGGCTACTGCCAGTTGCCTCCTGACACCCTGCGACGTCGGGACGTACGGGGGACGGAACTGGCGAGAAATTTAAAAATGTTAAAAAGTGACATTCACTAAATACACTAAAATCACACAGTATAACATTCCTGTATCAAACCATTTCACATACATTGTGTCCCGAGTGCTTTGTCCGGCGCCCTGCCTGCATTTTTACCGCCCTTTCTGCCTGGAAACTGAGAAACGTCCATGGCGTCCAAAAAGCGTCCCTTTAGGTCAGACGCGGTTTTAGACCGGCTAGAGAACAGCGATAGTAAATCAGAACCACTTGCAGAATTGAGTGATAATGATTGGTGGGGGAAATTCCTCATCAACACTGAAAACGATTCTGCGACTGAGCTCAGCGATGTGCGAACTTGGCGCTCTATTTCACATTTCAGTGTTTTTGGTTTGATTATATTATTGAATTACATTTATTATTATTATATTATTATTTTTTATGATTATTTATTAAATTATAATTTATGATTTCGTGTTTCAAGTTTTATCCTCCCCGGGATGTTTACTAGACTCTTGTTCGGACAGATTTCAGTGAGTTATTCCTAAGAATTACAGACCGACAATAAAAAAACAACATATTTCCATGCAAAAAAAATGTACCGCTTTGAGCACAGAAATACTGACATCATCACACTGCTAGGGAGGTTAATCCTGTTTATGGCCCCCTGTAGCATCAATGCCGGTGTAAGCCGTGTACCGGGGTGGGCTCCCCAGGATACAGTGAATGTGTAAGCCGTGTACCGGGGTGGGCTCCCCAGGATACAGTGAATGTGTAAGCCGTGTACCGGGGTGGGCTCCCCAGGATACAGTGAATGTGTAAGCCGTGTACCGGGGGGGGCTCCCCAGGATACAGTGAATGTGTAAGCCGTGTACCGGGGTGGGCTCCCCAGGATACAGTGAAGTCACAAACGAGGAAACAACCCCAACACCAGCTTTTGTCACAACAGAATTTTACTTAGATGTGGCAAATAAACACAACCACAAATGCTGGAAACATACAATAAATTTACATACACCCAGCCCAAAGGCTGAGACCCTTGTGCTGCACAGCACGGCGCCTCCTGATGGATGAAGGTAGAAAGTGAAGTAATTTACCTACTGGGGGCACAACTAAGCTGCCACACATTACCTGTTATTACCCTACAGAGCAGGAATCAGTGTATGGGGGTACGGTATGGGCTAGCCTGCGGTGCAGCACAACAGCTTCCAATCTTACACAAATCTACAGTATTCCCCCTCCCATAACTGGTCCTGTAGCACATGCCTGAGTATTCCTTCTGAGCAAAACGCCAGTCTGGCTTGAGTTTGTAGGATTTAATCAGCTCTCCAATGTGAAATGTCACTTTAAGTTGTGGAGTCCTTCCAATAATCAGTAACAACACTTGTGGCCTGACACAAACAGAGACCCTAACTAACTATAGGCCTGGACTCAGTCTCTAGGTGCCAACACTGAAATGAGGTGCCTACACGATCTTACCGACCCGTGTCTGCTTTGCATCTACTGGTGACTCTGAGCAGAACAAATGTCTCTCCAACAGGCCTGCGATATTGTACTGTATGCTGCGTTGTTCCTCGGCTCTCATCAGCTTCCTGGCAGCAATCTCACCCAGATGCAGCTCACACGGCCCCTTCATTCAGCATTCTCCAGAACATGGCTCCTGCATTCAGCATCGTCCAAAACATGGCTGCAGTCTCCTCTTCCTGTTCACTAAAAACCCCACCTCTTCATGAATATACAAATATCTATGCAGTCTGAGGCTGTGTTAGAAAAACAGTGACATCTTGTGGCTAAACCGCAGAATGTCAGTCAAAACATCAATTTACTCTGCACCATAATTTACTGCACACAGTGTTCAAACAATGAGAGCTGTTTCCCCATCTCACACCGGCATGCCGTCTTTTGTAATAGTTGTCTATGAGGCCCCCCCGGATTCTTGCCGGTGGTAGAGCTGCCCATTCGCCTCGGCAAAATGCCTCCTGACCTTGCCTTGCCTGAAAATGCCATGCAAAGTATTCGCTGGTCTTGCATGAACCGCATGTTTCGGTTCTCCCCAGAGTGGCTCGTTGATATTAAAGCGGAGTTCTGCCTGCAAAAAAAAAAAAAGTCAGCGGCTACAAAAACTGTAGCCACTGATTTTTAAAATACAGACACTTACCTGTCCCTCGGTCTAGCGGTGTCCTCACCACCATGGCTGGTTTCGCTGGTTGTCTTCTCTCCCCGGAGCCGGCATCTTCAGTATGGGCACCCAACTGTGACAGCTTGCGACTTCACAGCTGGGCGCCCACTGCGCATGCGCGAGAAGCGCTGCTCTTTGTGTATGGCTCTGTAGTCTTCTGGGACCTGTCACGTGTCCCGGAAGACTATGGGAAGGACAATTTCCACTTCCGCTCGCCTGTCAAATTGGGGTACCCGCTCCCCAAAGGTGCCAATCCTTAATGGGGAGCGGTGGACAAAGGCTTAAAGCGGAAATTCCCCTTTTGGGTGGAGCTCCACCGTAAGGTCAGGAGACTGTGATGGCCACTCCAGAACCTTTGCCTTTTTCTGCTGCAACTTTATTGATTTAAAACATTTATCCCAAAAAGAAAAAACTGTTGCTGTAATGGATTATAAAGTGTGAGCTGGAGCTCGGTTTCAATTTGATATTGTATTCAAATCTGATTGCACATTTAACACTCCCATCCCCCCTGACTCACAATGCTGCTGTGTCATGTGCTCATTCCTCCAAAATGGTGTCTCAGTAATACAGGTGGTGTGTTACTGCCCAGAGAGTGTGTGTGGGGGGCAGGATGAAGCGGGAGATTTCACACAGAGCCCACACTTCTTACACAGCATGGAAGCAAGGGGAAGAGGAACACAGTCTGCTCTGCTCACACAGCAGGGAAGCGAGGGGGAAAGAGCAACACAGCCTGCACTGTTCACACAGCAGGGAAGCGAGGGGGAAAGAGCAACACAGCCTGCACTGTTCACACAGCAGGGAAGCGAGGGGGAAAGAGCAACACAGCCTGCACTGTTCACACAGCAGGGAAGCGAGGGGGAAAGAGCAACACAGCCTGCACTGTTCACACAGCAGGGAAGCGAGGGGGGAAGAGGAACACAGTCTGCACTGTTCACACAGCAGGGAAGAGAGAGGGGGGAGTAGCACAGCCTGCTAACATAGAAGGGAATAAAGGGGGGGGTAGGTACACAGCCTGCTCACACAGCAGGGAAGTTAGGGAGGAGAATAACACAACCCGCTCTGTTTATACAGCAGGGAGGCAAGGGAAGAGAGGAACACGGCCTGCTCTGCTCACATAGCAGGGAAGCAAGGGAAGAGAGGAACACGGCTTGCTCTGCTCACACAGCTGGGAAGCGGGGTGGAGAGGAACACACTGGATAACCCTGTGTACTCTCCTGCACTCCAGGAAATAAATTGCCCAAGGGAGTCCAAGGGAACTAGGACAGAGAAGTGAGGGGGGAGAAAAAAAAGCCTGCTATGCTCACACAGCAGGGAGGCAAGGGGAGAGAGGAACACAGGCTTTTCTTCTCACACAGCAGGGAAGCAAGGGGGAGAGGAACACAGCCTACTCTGCTACACAGCAGGGAAGCGAGGGAGGTGAAACACAGCCTGCTCTCTTCACAAAGCAGGGAAGTGAGGAGGGACACAGCCTACTCTGCTCACACAGCAGGGAAGGGTGGGGAGAGAGGAACACATGCTTCTCTGCTCACACAACAGAGAAGCAAGGGGGGAGAGGAACACAGCCTGCTCTGCTCACAAAGCAGGGAAGCGAGGGAGGATGAACACAGCCTGCTCTGCTCACAAAGCAGGGAATTGGGGGGGGGGGGGGCACAGCCTGCTCTGCTCACATATTAGGGAAGCGAGGCGTGAGTGGAACACAGCCTGTTTTGCTCACACAGCAGGGAAGGGTAGGGAGAGAGGAACACAGGCTTCTCTGCTCACAACAGAGAAGCGAGGGGGGAGAGGAACAGAGCCTACTCTGCTCATACAGCAAGGAAGCAGGGTGGAGAGGAACAAAGCCTGCTCTGCTCACACAGCAGGGAAGCGGGGTGGAGAGGAGCACAGCCTGCTCTGCTCACACAACAGAGAAGCGAGGGTGAAGAGGAACACAGCCTACTCTGCTCACACAGCAGGGAATAGAAAGGTTACAGGAACTGAGCCTGCTCTGCTCACGCAGCAGGGAAGGGTGGGGAGAGAGGAAAACAGGCTTTTCTGCTCACACAGCAGGGAAGAGAAAGGTGAGAGGAACACAGCCTGCTCTGCTCACAGCAGGGAATGGTGGGGAGAGAGGAACACAGGCTACTCTGCTCACACGGCATGGAAGCGGGGTGGAGAGGAACACAGCCTACTCTGCTCACACAGCAGGGAAGAGAAAGGTGAGAGGACCACAGTCTGCTCTGCTCACACAGCAGGGAAGGGTGGGGAGAGAGTAACACAGCCTGCTCTGCTCACACAGCAGGGAAGAGAAAGGTGAGAGGAACACAGCCTGCTCTGCTCACATAGCAGGGAAGGGTGGGGAGAGAGGAACACAGCCTGCTCTGCTCACACAGCAAGGAAGTAGGGTGGAGAGGAACACAGCCTGCTCTGCTCACACAACAGAGAAGCAAGGGTGGAGAGGAACACAGTCTACTCTTCTCACTCAGCAGGGAAGCAGGTTGAAGAGGAACACAGTCTGCTCTGCTCACACAGCAAGGAAGGGTGGGGGTAGAGGAATACAGCCTGCTCTGCTCACACAGCAGGGAAGAGAAAGTTGAGAGGAACACAGCCTGCTCTGCTCACACAGCAGGCAAGGGTGGGGAGAGAGGAACAAATCCTGCTTTGCTCACACAGTAGGGAAGAGAGAGGTGAAAGGAACCCAGCCTGTTCTGCTCACACAGCAGGGAAGGGTGGGGAGAGAGGAACACAGGCTTCTCTACTCACACAGAATGGTAGCGGGGTGGAGAGGAACACAGCCTGCTCTGCTCACACAGCAGGAAAGAGAAAGGTGAGAGGAACACAGCCTACTCTGCTTACACAGCAGGGAAGGGTGGGGAGAGAGAAACACAGCCTGCTCTGCTCACACAGCAGGGAAGTAGGGTTGAGAGGAACACAGCCTGCTCTGCTCACACAACAGGGAAGGGTGGGGAGAGAGGAACACAGGCTTCTCTGCTCACACAACAGAGAAGCGAGGTGGAGAAGAATATAGCCTACTCTGCTCACACAGCAGGGAAGCGAGGGAGGTGGAACATAGCCTGCTCTGCTCATAAAGCTGGGAAGTGAGGGGGGGCAACAGAGCCTGCTCTGCTCACAAACCAGGGAAGTGAGGGGGGAACACAGCCTGCTCTGCTCACACATCAGGGAAGCGAGGGGTGAGAGGAACACAGCCTGTTTTGCTCACACAGCAGGGAAGGGTGGGGAGAGAGTAACACAGGCTTCTCTGCTCACACAGCAGGGAAGCGAGGGGGGGGGGGCACAGCCTGCCCTGCTCATACAACAGGGAAGTGAGGGGTGAGAGGAACACAGCCTGCTCTGCTCACACAGCAGGGAAGGGAGAGGGGAAATTATCACAATCTTCTCTGCTCACACAGCAGGGAAGGTAGAGGGGAGAGGAACACAGCCTGCTCTGCTCATACAGAAGGAAAGCAAGGGATGAGAGCTGGCTGCTGCATAACACACAGAAGTCCCAGCTCTGTCACTGCTCACAGTTGGGGGATGAGGTAAGTGAGAGAGAGCTGCACACCGCCGGCCGAGCTCCCAGCTACATATGGATGGAGACGATTCATGGCGTAAATCCACCAATGGGGCTGTGATTTAAACTTCCTTACATGTCCAGGTGTGGAGTCATCAGCTAACTCAGTCCTTGGATGGGCTTTTAACTGTTTGTGTAAAAAGTCTTCAGTTCTGTGTATTTACTACGCCGGAGATTATAGGTATAGTCACACACAAGGGCGGACTGACAACTCATGGGGCCCCCGAGCAATAGGGGATCATGGGGCCCGTGTCCTTGCCCAATGTCGGAGATCGCCGCGCCGCTGGGCTCGGCGCAGTACACCGCCCTGTACGCGGGCGCCGGGACTTGGCCGACCGCGGCAACCAGGTTCGCGCATGCGCAGTAGAGACCACGGGCGCGCGCCTGGCACCAATGACAGCGCAGGGCGGGATATTTAAACGGCCCTGAGCTGTCATTCAGTGCCTTTTGGTCTTTCTGAATCCTGTGAACCTGTTAACCTGTCAAAGTAAGTTGCTGACCCGGATTGTGCCCTGACCTTGCTGTTTCTCCTGTTCTTGACCCTTGCTTGCCTGACCTCTCTCCTGAATGCCCCCTATTGGATCTGACCTGCTGTTGCTGACCTGGCGTGTGACCCGACTATTCTTTGCCCGCTGCTCTGTACCGCACCGTCCCCATAGTTACCGGCTTGTATGACCTTGCACTTGCTCAGCAATCCATCCATCCATCCGTCCCTCTCAACGGGGTCTCCAGACCTCCTCATACCTGGCTCTCTCCCGTGGGAGCCCCTGGCGAATACCCCTACCACTGACGGGTGTCCTCAGTAGTCACAACCTGGTCCCAGGGTACTCCAAGTCCATCCCCACCATCAGGGGCCCTGGTGAACAAGTACTCTGGGGCTTAGACTCCGTGCGCTGGGAACATCCGATCAGTGGAGTGCTAGTGGTACCGCCGGGCGGTCCCTTACAGTACCAAAAGGCCATGACTGAGCCTAGAGGAGGGCCCTCCCCGCTAGAGGAAATTTGCAGGCACCTAGCTAATTTGACGCAGGCCGTAACGGCCCTGCAGGACAGATGTATGCAGCTGGAGAATCGCTTACAGACTTGCTCTATATCTGACCCTGCCCCACAGGCCCCGGTGTCTGCACCCCCGGCCCTGGTAGCTCAGGAGCCAGTCTCAGGGGCTTCCGCCCCGCTCCCTATGGCGGAACCCCGAGTACCCTTACCGGAGCGTTTTCACGGGGACCGCACACGCTTCCGGTCATTCCGCGATTCCTGTCTCTTGTTCTTTGAGCTACAACCCCGTACCTTTCTGACCGAAAATGTGAAGGTAGGATTCATTATTTCACTATTACAGGGTGAACCCCAGGATTGGGCCCACCGGCTAAGGGGAAACAATGATCCTCAGCTGGGATCGGTTAATAGTTTTTTTGAAGCAATGGCCATCTTGTATGATGACCCACAGCGGGTAGCCTCTGCCGAAGCGACCTTATATGCGCTCCGACAGGGCCGGCGGGCGGCAGAGGAATACGCCTCTGATTTCAGGCGGTGGATGGGGGACACACGCTGGAGCGAGTTCGCTCTATTGCACCAGTTCCGTATGGGGCTCTCCGATCCCTTGAAAGATGAGCTGGCCCGGGTGGAGGTTCCCGAGTCTCTAGAAGACCTTATTGCCCTGACAATTAAAATTGACCGAAGACTGCGGGAACACAGGCTCGAGAGGTCCGGCCAGGGTCGCGGAAATGCCTGGGGTCCATTCCTAGGCCCCAGCCAATCAACCCGACAAAGCATCCAGAACCCACCACCAGGAGATGCTCCGGAACCTATGCAGCTAGGCCTGGCGCGGCCTAAATTACCACCGGAGGAACGCCAGCGCAGACGAGCCCAGAACCTCTGCCTTTACTGCGGTGAAGCTGGTCATATGGTGCGATCCTGCCCTCAGAAAATGAGTAAGTGCACCCGTTTTTCTTCCTTGTCTATTAGCAATACTTGTCCTTCGCAATACTTAGTAGTGCCCCTCTCCTTTCAGCTTCCAGAAAGGACCGTGGAGGTGACAGCCATAGTTGATTCGGGGGCATGCAGCTGTTTCCTGGATTTAGAGTTTTCTCACCAGCAGGGTATCCCTCTCCAACACAGACAGAAGGGCTTCAACATCTTTTTGGCCGATGGTTCCCAGATAAAATCGGGGGTAGTTAATCAGGAAACTCCCCCCATTGCCACTACCATTGCCAACCAGCACCAGGAATTCCTCCGCCTGGACGCTATTGCGTCACCTCTTTTCCCAGTCATTCTGGGGCTCCCATGGTTACAGGCCCATAACCCCCAGATTGACTGGGAAACCGGGTCAATCTCGTTCCCTTCCCCATACTGTCGGGAACATTGTCGCACTTCGGGCCCCGCAGGGCCCCGAGTTCTCCTATGCTCCGAAGGAGACTCCGATTTGAAACAGGTTATTCCCGCAGCCTATCATGGGTTCCTGGACGTGTTCAGTAAGCGGGGAGCCGATACCCTGCCCCCCCAACGCCCGTATGACTGTCCAATCGACCTGTTACCAGGCTCTGAAATCCCTTTTGGGCGAATTTTCCCCCTATCTGAGCTTGAATTGGGGGCCCTAAAGGAATATATTGAGGATAGCCTCCAGAAGGGATTCATCCGCCCCTCCACTTCTCCAGCAGGAGCGGGAATCTTCTTTGTGGAGAAAAAAGACAAAAGCCTGAGACCTTGTATCAACTACCGGGAGCTGAACAGGGTCACGATCAAAAATCGTTACCCGTTGCCATTGATACCAGAACTGTTTCAGAGCCTAAAGGCTGCAGTCATATTCACAAAACTTGACTTAAGGGGGGCCTATAACCTGGTACGCATAAGAGAGGGGGACGAGTGGAAAACGGCTTTCCGTACCCGGTTTGGCCACTTTGAATACCTGGTCATGCCATTTGGGCTGTGCAATGCACCAGCCACCTTCCAACATTTCGTGAACGACATCTTCAGGGATTTTTTGGATGTCTTCGTTATCGTCTACTTGGACGACATACTAATTTTTTCACCCTCTCTGGAGGATCATAGGATGCGTGTGGCGAAGGTATTGGGGCGGTTGCGGCAGCATGGGTTATATGCTAAGGCGGAGAAATGTTGCTTCGAGCAATCTAGCATCACGTTTCTAGGCCTGATTATCTCCACTGCGGGGGTCGCGATGGACCCCCAGAAGGTCTCTGCAATTTTAGATTGGCCTGAACCCACGGACAAAAAAGGCGTCCAACGGTTTATAGGGTTCGCAAACTTTTATCGGAAGTTCATCAAGAACTTCTCGGGTCTGGTCTCCCCCATTACTCAACTAACCAAACTTGGAACCCGATTCAAATGGACACCGGAGGCTCAAGAAGCTTTCGATGCTCTGAAAAAGCTATTTACCTCGGCACCCATCCTGGGCCACCCGGACACGGCCCTGCCCTACATCTTGGAGGTAGATGCATCGGAGAATGCGGTAGGATCCATCCTGTCTCAGCGGAAAGGCACCAAAGAATTACTCCAACCCGTAGCATTCTTCTCGAGGAAACTCACCTCAGCGGAGAAGAATTACGATATCGGTGATCGAGAGCTGTTGGCTATCAAAGCAGCGTTAGAGGAATGGAGGTACCTGCTGGAAGGTGCTGTGCACCCCATATTGATTTTCACAGACCACAAGAATCTGGAGTATCTGAGGACTGCCAAGCGTCTACGCCCACGGCAGGCAAGATGGGCCCTGTTCTTTTCCAGATTTAATTTTCATATCACTTACAGGCCCGGATCTAAAAATACGAAGCCCGACGCGCTATCTCGTATGTATGAGGACTCCGAAGAAGAACTGGTACCCGACACTATCTTGTCTTCAGGGAACTTCTTGGCACTCCAGACGGACATTCGCTCCAAGTTAATAGAAGCATCTACGGCCACATCAACCCCAGTTGGGGTATCCCTCCAGAACAAGGGGGGACTCCTGTGGAAGGAAGATTCAATCGTGGTACCTGAGGAAGTCCGGACCCTGGTTTTGGGGCATTGCCACGATCACCCGCTGGCAGGACACTTTGGCCCAGTCAAGACTCTGGAGCTTCTCCGGCGCTCTTTTTGGTGGCCAAACATGGCTAAGGATTGCAAGCGCTATGTGAGATCCTGTACCATCTGCCAGAGGAGCAAACCATCGAGGAGCAAAGCCTGGGGGCTGTTGCGACCTTTGCCGATTCCCGAACGGCCTTGGCAGAGGATTGCGATGGACTTCATAGTCGAGCTCCCATCGTCGCAAGACCACACAGCAATTCTGGTGGTCATTGATCGCCTATCCAAAATGGCTCACTTCGTGCCACTAAGGAAGACTCCGTCAGCAGCCGAGACGGCGCAAATATTTATCCGGGAGATCGTTAGACTTCATGGAGTACCTGAGGACATTGTCTCTGATCGAGGGGTCCAATTTACGTCTAAGTTTTGGAGGGCTCTGTGCAAGGCCCTGGACATCAAGTTGTCCCTCTCCTCTGCGTTCCACCCTCAGATCAACGGTCAGACCGAGAGGACGAACCAGACCCTGGAGCAATACTTGCGTTGCTACACGTCTTTCCTGCAGGATGATTGGTTGTCACTCTTACCCCTGGCGGAGTTCGCTTATAACAACGCAAGCCATTCTGCAACGGGGCAGTCCCCATTCTTTTCGAATCATGGGTTTCACCCTGTCTTTCTCCCTGATTTGGTCTCTGAATGCCCAGTTCCAGCAACGCAGGATGCGTTGACCTTCTTCTCCGCTAATAACAAAATACTCCAGGAAGCCATCGCTCGGGCCCAAGAGGACAATAAGAAGGAGTTTAACAAGAAACGAAGAGGGGATTTGGCGTTGCGGCCTGGGCAGAAGGTGTGGTTGGCCACAACCAACCTAAAGATGCTTTGTCCCTCGAAAAAATTGGGACCTAAATTTGTGGGGCCTTTTCAGGTAAAGCGGATGGTCAACGAAGTAGCATATGAGCTTATCCTTCCGGACACGTTCAGAATTCATCCAGTCTTCCATGTATCCCTGCTGAAGCCAGTGGTCCCAGATGCCTTCCCAGAACGAGAATCCAGACCCCCGGAGGCCATAACGGTTGAAGGACAAGAGGAATTTGAGGTGGAAGCAATCCTTAAGTGCCGAAGAAGGGGGGGCCAGACCCAATTCCTAATAAAGTGGAAGGGCTATGGTCCAGAGGACAATTCCTGGGAACCGGCTCATAATGTCCACGCACCTAGACTAGTCTGGGAGTTTCTTCGTGATTACCCGTGGTGGAGAGATCGGGTGGGCATCCGGAGGTTGCCCGTAGGGGGGGGGCAATGTCGGAGATCGCCGCGCCGCTGGGCTCGGCGCAGGCGCAGTACACCGCCCTGTACGCGGGCGCCGGGACTTGGCCGACCGCGGCAACCAGGTTCGCGCATGCGCAGTAGAGACCACGGGAGCGCGCCTGGCACCAATGACAGCGCAGGGCGGGATATTTAAACGGCCCTGAGCTGTCCTTCAGTGCCTTTTGGTCTTTCTGAATCCTGTGAACCTGTTAACCTGTCAAAGTAAGTTGCTGACCCGGATTGTACCTGACCTTGCTGTTTCTCCTGTTCTTGACCCTTGCTTGCCTGACCTCTCTCCTGAATGCCCCCTATTGGATCTGACCTGCTGTTGCTGACCTGGCGTGTGACCCGACTATTCTTTGCCCGCTGCTCTGTACCGCACCGTCCCCATAGTTACCGGCTTGTATGACCTTGCACTTGCTCAGCAATCCATCCATCCATCCGTCCCTCTCAACGGGGTCTCCAGACCTCCTCATACCTGGCTCTCTCCCGTGGGAGCCCCTGGCGAATACCCCTACCACTGACGGGTGTCCTCAGTAGTCACGACCTGGTCCCAGGGTACTCCAAGTCCATCCCCACCATCAGGGGCCCTGGTGAACAAGTACTCTGGGGCTTAGACTCCGTGCGCTGGGAACATCCGATCAGTGGAGTGCTAGTGGTACCGCCGGGCGGTCCCTTACACCCACACTCGAAGCACACCTAAAAAAGGTACCAGGGGCATTACATATGGCCCCCTACTGACCCCGGACCCTCAGGCAGTGCTTGAGTGCTCGAATGGTCAGTCCGCCCCTGGTCACACATTATATCTACAGAATCTTGTATTTAGAGGCTTCCCTACTTTAGTCTTTCAGAATATATTTCTGTCTTCCATTTGGTGGATAAATGACGTGAAAAGGGAACGGAGATCATATTTGTGGTATTAAATGGGTATACTTCATGTTGTATCTTCGTGGTTTTCTTTTTCTTCTTGACTATAAATACATTTTGTAAAGTGAACAGCCGGTTTTATTTATTTATTTTTATGTTAACCGCTCCCCCCCCCCCCCCGCCCTATAGCAGAAATAATGCTGCAGGGCGGCAGGGGTGCGTAAAAAGGCGGCAGGGGTGCGTAAAAAGGCAGTAGGGGTGCGTAAAAAGGCGGCAGGGGTGTGTAAAAAGGCGTCAGGGGTGCGTAAAATCACGTATATATATATTTATTATTATTGGTACTTATATAGTGCAGCGCTTTACATATATATTGTACACTCACATCTGTCCCTAACCCTCAAGGGGCGTACAATCTAAGGTCCCTAACTCACATTCATACATACACATACTAGGGACAATTAACCTACCAGCATGTCTTTGGAGTGTGGGAGGAAATCGGAGAACCCGGAGAAAACCCACGCAGGCACAGGGAGAACATGAAAACTCCAAGCAGGTGGTGCTGTGGTTGGGATTCGAACCAGCGACCCTAGTACTGCCAAGTGGACATGCTAATCATTTAGCCATTGTGCTGCCCACACAACACATTTGTGATTATTCATTTCTGGGTAGGGGGTGCGCGCGCCCTACCCATGCCGCCATTGGCGGCCTCACCTGTCGATCACCAGTTCCCAGCCGGTGATTCCCCGCAAGCACCCGGATCGCCGTGTATCACAGACGGGGGAGAGACCTGTATGTAAACAGTACAGATCTCTCCCCTGTCAGCTCCTGCACACTGCTTTGTATGGCTCTGCATAGCCATACAAAGCAGTAGGCTTACATTGTTAAGCACACACAGTAAAACAGCGCACAGCACACAGTTAACCCTTTGATTCTCCCACATGTTAACCCCTTGCTGCCCAGTGCCATTAGTACAGTGTCAGTGCCAGGGGCGGACTGACAACTCATTGGGCCCCCGGGCAAAGGGGATCATGGCCCAAACTCAAAAAAGCCTATGAAAAAGGTACCAGGGGCATCTCATGGGGCCCCCTACTGACTCCGGGCCCTCGGGCAGTGCCCGAGTTTCCAAATGGTCAGTCCACCCCTGGTCAGTGCTTTTTATTAGCGCTGATCACTGTATTGGTGTCACTGGAGATGTCAGTGACAGTCAGTCCCCCCCCCAGTGTCAGAATGCCTGCCGCAGTCCTACTATAAGTCGCTGATTGACGCCATTACTAGTATAAAAGAAAAAAAATTCCAGTATAAATACCGCCATTTGTAGACATCATAACATTCACATAAACCGATTCATTTACACGTATTGGGGTTTTTCTTTTAGCAAAGACACGGAGCAGAATACATTTCGATTTTTTAAAATTTTTTTTACTGGACATGTTTAACAGCAAAATGTCAAAAATATAGTTTTTTTTCTCAAAATTGTCGGGTTTTTTTGCGCAAAAAATATAAACCTCAGAGGCGATCAAATATCACCGAACGAAAGCTCTATTTGTGGGGAGAAAAAGGACATACATGTAATTTGGGTGCAGCGTTGCACGATCGTGCAATTGTCAAAGTAGCGTATTACAAAAAAATGGCCTGGTCTGGAAGGAGGGGGGGGGCAAGTGGTTAAAAAAAATTGTTAGACTTTTTTTGCAGATTCTTTCCAATGTAGCCCTGTATGCAGTATACTTTGTGATCACAATTTGATGGTGTATCTACAATACATAGTTGGTTCAAGCTGCAACAATGTAACTATGTAAAATTATCTAACCCAAAACATCAGCTTTAATTATTTAGGAACTTGGCGTTTTACACGTTTCCCCTTTTTTATTTTATTAATGGTAAAGCTTTGCAGATTAGTTATTTCAATTACACTAATCAGCGATTTGTTTAAAAGCTTCTAAGAAACAATTAGCCACCCAGGGAGTGCATTGTTTTTAATGAGTCACAGACTGGAGCTGTGAAAAGTGGCAGTTAAGCACAACCATTGTGTGGCACAGCAAAAGTAGGAAGCAGATGATGAATATTTAATGAGCACACTCTGTATGGCTGGCCTTATATATATATATATATATATATATATATATATATTTAAAAAAAATCAAATAAAAAAAAAAATATATATATATTAAAAAAATTATATATATATATATATATAATTTTTTTAATATATATTTTTTTTCTAATATATATATATATATATGTATGTGTGTGTGTGTGTAAATAAAAAAAAAAAAAAATAATATATATATATATATGTGTGTGTGTGTGTAAATAAAAAAAAAAAAAAAATATATATATATATATATATTAAAAAATATATATATATATTAAAAAATATATATATATATTAAAAAAATTATATATATGTAAATACAAAAAAATTACATATATATATATATATATATATATATATATATATATATATATGTAAATAAAAAAAATATATGTATATATATAATTTTTTTAATATGTATATATATTTTTTAAATATATATATATATATATATATATATATATATAATTATATCTAGAGACAACATACTTTATAGGACATTGATTGGATTGTTAAACATTAAAATGATAGGATTATTAACATCAATATTCGTTCATTATTCCTTTACATATGAACCTAAAAGAATAATTAGACTTTACATTCCCGTTAACACTCACTGTCAATAATAAGTCACACCGCGGCTCATTCACATGGATGGGGAGTTCACCTCCCAGAGGTGGATGGGTGGCAGTTTGCATTTATTTTTTGTGTCTGATCTTGCATTGCGATACCATGCTACAGTTGCAAGCAATCAGCACACAACCGCCGGCCAGTCCCATTGACCTCAATTTGTGAGTTTGGACCTAACAAATGTAACTTGCCAAGTTAAATACGTTGCACTAGGAATGGTGCATCGTGGGTCCAGTAATGGCAGTTGGTGGGTGGTAAAAATGCAGATTACAGCGCCTTGAAAAAGTATTCCTTCTTCTTGACATGTTACAACCAAAAATATAAATGTATCTTATTGTGATTTTAGGTGATAGATCAACACAAAGTGACATGTCACTAACCTACTAAACGTCTATGTCAGGAGTCTCATGGATTTCTTCACTATGAAGGACACATCGTATCATATACAACATTGTGCCGGCCAAATAAAATCGATAAATGCATGAATGAGCTTTACTTGACGATTTTTTTGTAACCAGCATGATCTGGTTCAGAACGAAGAATGAGTGGGTGCCTTTCTCATCAGACTCCCCCTTAGTGTCCGCATCATAGTCCCCCCTTACATTAGTGTCCTCATCAGAACCACATCAAAGTGCCATTAGAGTCCCCATCATAGTCCAACCTAATATCAGTGTCCCCATCATAGTCCCCCCTTACATCAGTGTCCCCATCATAGTCCCCCCTTACATCAGTGTCCCCATCATAGTCCCCCCTTACATCAGTGTCCCCATCATAGTCCCCCCTTACATTAGTGTCCTCATCAGAACCACATCAAAGTGTCATTAGAGTCCCCATCATAGTCCAACCTAATATCAGTGTCCCCATCATAGTCCCCCTTTACATCAGTGTCCTCATCATAGTCCCCCCTTACATCAGTGTCCCCATCATAGTCCCCCCTTACATCAGTGTCCCCATCATAGTCCCCCTTTACATCAGTGTCCTCATCATAGTCCCCCCTTACATCAGTGTCCCCATCATAGTCCCCCTTACATCAGTGTCCCCATCATAGTCCCCCCTTACATTAGTGTCCTCATCAGAACCACATCAAAGTGTCATTAGAGTCCCCATCATAGTCCAACCTAACATCAGTGTCCCCATCATAGTCCCCCCTTACATCAGTGTCCTCATCAGCACAACTCCTTACATCAAAGTGCCATCAGAGTCCCCCCATAGTGTCCCCATCATAGTCCCCCCTTACATCAGTGTCCTCATCAGAACCACATCAAAGTGCCATTAGAGTCCCCATCATAGTCCAACCTAATATCAGTGTCTCCATCATAGTCCCTCCTTACATCAGTGTCCCCATCAGAACCACTCCTTACATCAAAGTGCCATCAGAGTCCCCCTTTAGTGTCCCCATCATAGTCCAACCTAACATTAGTGTCCCCATCATAGTCCCCCCTTACATCAATGTCCCCATCATAGTCCCCCCTTACATCAGTGTCCCCATCATAGTCCCCCCTTACATCAGTGTCCCCATCATAGTCCCCCTTTACATCAGGGTCCCCATCAGAACCACTCCTTACATCAAAGTGCCATCAGAGTTCCCCCTTATATCAAAGTCTCCATCAAATTCCCCCATTACATCAGTATCTATATATAGTCCCCCCCATACATCAATGTCCCTGTCAGAGTCATCTCTTACATTGAAGTCCACCCTTATATCTGTGTCCCCATCGTAGCCTCCCCTTACATCCGAGTCCTCATCAAAGTTCACCCTTACATCAAAGTCCCCATCAGATGCCTTGCTTTTATCAGTGTCCCAATCAGAGCCCTCCCGTACATCAATGTCCCTATCAGAGTCATCTGTTCAATTAGTGTTTCCATCTTAGTCCCCCCTTACATCAGTGTTCCCATCAGATTCCCCCTTACATCAAAGTGCCATCAGAGTTCCCCCTTACATCAGAGTCCCCATCAGATTCCCCCTTACAGCAGTATCCATACAGAGTCCCCCGTACGTCAATGACCGCATAAAAGTCCCCATCAGATTTCTCCCTTATATCAACGTCCCCAACAGAGTCCCCTGTACATCAATATCTCCATCAGAGTCCTCCTTTACATCAGATTTTCTAGCTTACATCAGCATTCCCATCAGAGTCCCCCTTCCCTTAAATTATAGTCCACCCTTATATCTGTGTTCCCATCTGAGTCCTCCCTTACATAAGTGTCTCCATCAGAGTCCCCCTTTACATCAAAGTCCCTCTTATATCAGTGTGTCCATCAAATTCCGCCCTTACATCAGTGTCCATACAGAGTCCCCCCTGCGTAGATCAATGTCCCCATCAGAGTCCCACGTTACATCAAAGTCCCACCAGAGTTCCCCTTATCAGTGTCTCCATTAGATTCCTCCCTTACATCAGTGACCATACAAAGCCCCCCCACCCAATACATCAATGTCCCCATCAGAGTCCACCCTTAAATTAGTATCCCCATTAGAGCCCCCCTTCCATAAAAGTGTTAATCAGATTCCCCCTTATATCAGAGTCCTCATCAGAGCCCTCTGTTCACCAATGTCCCCATCAGAGCCCCCCTCCTTATATGAGTATACCCATCAGAGTCCCATTTCACATCAATGCCCCATCAGAGTTTCTCTTTACATCAGAGTCCCCATCAGAACCCCCCCATACATCAGTGTCCCCATCAGAGTTGAATTACCTCTGTATTCGTGCTTACACGGTGGTGTAGAGCTGGGAGGAAGAGCAGGTATGGGCTGAGGAAGTTCCTCCTGTTAATGTTGGGGCAAGCACTTCATTGGTTGCTAGGATGCTGGCAGTTCTAGCAACCAACAAAACAGAGCAGGGGTAGGGGCAAGGTGTTGGAGGGCAGTGGTGGGGTAGGAGGGTGGTAGACCCGTGCTCCTGTACTAGAGACTGCGCAATGGGTTGGGGGTACCACTGTTGGGGGGGGGGGCGGAGACTGCACATAAGCTGTGGGATGGAAAAGGTCTAGCAGCAGGCTCAGGGGCAGACTGACCATTCGGGCACCCAGGCACTGCCCAAGAGCCCGGGGTCAGTAGGGGGCCCCATGAGATTCTCCTGGTACCTTTCATAGGCTTTTTTGGGTGTGGTTTGAGTGTGGACAAGGACACAGGGGCCCCATGATTTCCTATTGCCTGGGGGTCCCATGAGTTGTCAGTCCTCCACTGAGCAGGCTGCATGTGGCCCATGGGCCATAGTTTGGAGACCCCAGATTCAGTCTTGGCGAATAGACTCCCCAGCTAAAGATTCAGCTGGGACCTTGATGTCTTCTAGATGGCACCTCTAATGATCCTACCCAGGGGCAGAGCACCTACACTGGGGTCTCCTCCAGCAGGACTGAACCCAGGAACTCTCTTGCTCCCATCTCAGGCCCCAGACTATTTATGGGCTTTCCCACCACCTACTGAGCACACCTCCCCAGGGATTGGCTGGCATGCCATACATATTCAGGCTGCTTATCCCTACTGCATGTTTGTAACACGTGAATGAGGCTATTAATATGAAGAATGCAATATATCAAGAATGTCTATTCAGGATGGTTGGTGTAGGTGCAATCAGCTCATACTCATGGTTACTTTACTCTCATTGGATCCCTTTTACCAATAACTGGCGCCGTTGGCCACTACCAATCACAGGCAGCTAATGCAAATACTTAGCACAGTAAAGCCTTGTTAGAACAGAATTTCACATTGCTCATTCCATCACATATCCCAAAATGAGGGTTATTCCTCATCTCAGGACAGTGGGTGAAACCTTGCAAGTGTAGAGCACCCCCGAAAGAGCCATTGGTGAACCCGTGTCGTTTCCCCTTAGTTACAACACGCACAGCCAGGCACACAGCATTTTCTTTAGTCTTCGACTGACTCAATAGAACAGCCTAAGGGATTCTTTTTTGGGTTTTTTAAAAACAATGAACTTGGTTGGGGTGTAGGAAGCATGGAATACCCCATAACTGGTGAGCTGAACACTTTGAGGACTGTTCTCTACCTTGCCGAGCTGCACAAAAATGTCCCACAGACTCTCTAATGCTGCCAGGTGACCAGAACTCTCCCAAGAGACCAAAATGTGTAAGTGGTCACTAACTTCCAGCACCGGGGTCATCTACTCACACGGTCACAGGATCATCGGTTGTCTCTTTACGTTGTCCACCAAGCACTTGTCGGTGAGGGAGATATGGACTCACACCACCACAGGACAGCTGGACACCTTTCTCCCAAATTCCTCCTGGCTCTCTCCAGTGAGCTTCTCCAGACCTAAACAGATTCCAGGACCAAGCTTGGCGAAGTGACTCCTCAGCTAAAGATTCAGCTGGGACCTTGATGTCTTCTAGATGACACCTCTAATGATCCTACCCAGGGGCAGAGCACCTACACTGGGGTCTCCTCCAGCAGGACTGAACTCGGGAACTCTCTTGCTCCCATCTCAGGCCCCAGACTATTTATGGGCTTTCCCACCACCTACTGGGCACACCTCCCCAGGGATTGGCTGGCATGCCATACATATTCAGGCTGCTTATCCCTACTGCATGTTTGTAACACGTGAATGAGGCTATTAATATGAAGAATGCAAGATATCAAGAATGTCTATTCAGGATGGTTGGTGTAGGTGCAATCAGCTCATACTCATGGTTACTTTACTCTCATTGGATTCCTTTTACCAATAACTGGCCCCGTTGGCCACTACCAATCACAGGCTGCTAACGCAAATACTTAGCACAGTAAAGCCTTGTTAGAACAGAATTTCACATTTCTCATTCCATCACATATCCCAAAATGAGAGGTATTCCTCATCTCAGGACAGCGGGTGGAACCGTGCAAGTGTAGAGCCAGTGAGACCAGGCTTGGCAAAGAGACTCCCCAGCTAAAAATTCAGCTGGGACCAGGGGCGGACTAACAGCTCATGGGCCCCCCGGGCAATAGGGGATCATGGGGCCCCTGTGTCCTTGCCCATACTCAAAAAAGCCTATACAAAAGGTACCAGGGGCATTTCATGGGGCCTCCCAATGACCCTGGGCCCTCGGGCAATGCCCGAGTGCTCGAATGGTCAGTCCGCCCCTGGCTGGGACCTTGGTGTCTTCTAGATGGCACCTCTAATGATCCTACCCAGGGGCAGAGCACCTACACATAGGTCTCCTCCAGCAGGACTGAACCCGGGAACTCTCTTGCTCCCGTCTCAGGCCCCAGACTATTTATGGGCTCTCCCACCACCTACTGGGCACACCTCCCCAGGGATTGGCTGGCTTGCCATACATATTCAGGCTGCTTTCTCTGTTCTTACCCTGACTCTTCCAGAACACAGAGGGAAGCAATTAGTGCTTGTGAGACACTGAATAATCAACCCCTACTCCATTGGTTACAGAGGAGTTAACTAAATACAATACTAACAATCTACACGACACTAGGAGGGTGCAACACAATCCAATACAAGAACCAGATGCACATGTAAACCCTGGAATTGATCCCTTAAAGATTCCATACAGTGCCCTGAGAGAGGACAGTAATCTGAACGGACACCAAACTCTCAATAGACATGAGGCTAGCGATGCTCAGATGGAGCACCACAGCCAATAAGTCACTGATTGCCCCCACTACTAGTATTAAAAAAAAAATTCCAGTAGACTGTATATACCGCCATTTGTAGACGTCATAACTTCCTCATAAACCAATTAATTTACATGTATTGGGGTTTTCTTTTAGCAAAGATCTTTAGCAAGGCCTTGTGAGAACATCTTGATAACTGGCTCCCTACTTTGCCTTGTCTTGCTGTTCCAGCCCGCCTATCATAGGTAGGTACAGTTGACCTTCCCATCTGTAGGTGGCCTCGTGCCATTATCACACGGGAACGGGAGTCTTGTAAGGGAATCGATCCCTTAAAGATTCCATACAGTGCCCTGAGAGAGGAAGGTGATCTGAATGGACACCAAACTCCCAATAGACATGAGGCTAGCGATGCTCAGATAGAGCACTTGTCAGGGTCCTGTCCACAGCAGAAGTTCTGGAAGATCTGGCATTTCTGCCAGTACTCTGCATGGCCGCAGAAGTTCACATCAGCCTCAGTTTGGTGCCCGACGGCCTTTATAAGGAGGCTCATTACTTCCTCAAGTTGCTGGATGATCTCTAGCTTCCCGTGCCCTGTTCCTAGTTCCTGTGATTCTGACCTGTGATTTCCTGTTACCGACTCGGCTTGCTCCTGGACCTGTCTACTCTACTTTACCCCTGATCTGACCTCAGCCTGGCTTACGGATGTTCTCTCTCTCTCGCTCCTCTGTGTATGACCTCAGCTATCCCATTTGACTACGTCTGCTCTGATTCCCACCTGGTACGTGACCTTGGCTTGAACCGACTACCCAGTAAACATCTAAATCCTGGAAGGGCTTGCATACCACGCACAGGCGCCTCCTGTCTTCAGACCTATCTCCGTGCACCAGCTGTGCTTCTGAGTGGACCACCAACCAGCACTCCTACAGGCGACCTGTGCAACTTTGGGCCTGACTCCCGCTGTCCCACTCTCAGGGGAGTCCGGAACTTAGCCGCAAGGGAAGCCCTCTCTCCATTGGCCTCCATCACCAGGTACGTGATAGCACTGCAGCCAACCAAGCCAGAGAGGATGGAACTGGTGATGTTCCAACTCTGCCGGGACGCTGTGCAGAAAGTGAGACACCACCAACATCAAGGCTCCACAAATCAAAAATCTTCAAACAGCTTTATGCGATTTGGATAAATGGCTATATAATAGTAGGCTATATTTGCACCATATACCAATGGCTCTTGATATGTATCTCCAAACTGTTCTGAAATGAGGAATAATCCTCGTATTCTCAGGATATGTGATAGAAGAGATATGTGAATTCTTTTTTTTTTTTTCTCTCTAAGAAGGCTTTGCTGTGCTGATTCGGTTGGAGGGCTCTCTGCTTGCTCTAGCCCCTTCTCACTATCACCTGTAATGCGAACACTTGAAATCAAATCAGCATGAAGACAATCTCATGAAGAATGCAAAGACAATTGACCTCAACCTCTCCCTCTGTGTTCACGCGTTAATATGTCAGCAGATTGTTTTACCGTTCGGGAAACGGCAATTTACTCAACAGTCGTAGCTTTGTAATGCAGCCAGAAAACTTTACATTATTGGAATAATTGTCTCCAACCCCTAAGATTCGTACCTTCGGAAATCCCATGCAGAGACTTTGCTGGCATCAATAATATGTGCATGGCTTTGCTAGGTTTACATATATTGGATGATTCTTCTATAGAAAAAACTAAGGTCTATGGACCTGTCAGGAAGCTAATGATTGCGCAGATGTGCCAGCACGCTGACGGACTCTGGAGAGCAACCGGTGTATACTCACACGATGGCGTGCATTGGCGCAAGGCCAGTCTCTGGAATGGTGCCAAGCTGCCTATTCAAAGGAGGCCCAGATGTCTGGTAACTGCTGGATGTTCTTCAGCTTTCACGTGACCTGGGTTCTTGCGTTCCTGCTATTGTTGCCTGACCTCTGACTGTACTCTGCTGTCTTCCTGGTATTGTCCTCTGCTGGACTACGTTTACTCTTGCTCCTCAGGTATGGCCACAGCCTGGCTACTGACCTTTTTGTGATGTAGGAGTGCTGAACCGTATGGAGATGCATTATAATGCAATGGGTGGTTTACGGTCCTAGAGGCTTCTCACCAGCAACTGTGGAGTCTTGGTGGCCCCCTAGGAGGCGTTTATTGACGTTCTGAAAGGATGGAAACCCCCACACCAGCATAAGTAGACCTTTTAAATAAAAAATTATTTTGTAACAGCCAATGCGTTTCGGGGGCTCAGCATTCCCCCTCCATCAGGATTAAAAACCAGATAATGTGGATGGGAAAAGCCTACATTAGCTACTGACCTCGTCCTTGCTGTCCATCTGTGCTGACCTTGGCTGGCCCTCTGACCACGTCCTTGCTGTCCATCTGTGCTGACCTTGGCTGGCCCTCTGACCACGTCCTTGCTGTCCATCTGTGCTGACCTTGGCTAGCCCTCTGACCACGTCCTTGCTGTCCATCTGTGCTGACCTTGGCTAGCCCTCTGACCTCGTCCTTGCTGTCCATCTGTGCTGACCTTGGCTGGCCCTCTGACCACGTCCTTGCTGTCCATCTGTGCTGACCTTGGCTAGCCCTCTGACCTCGTCCTTGCTGTCCATCTGTGCTGACCTTGCTAGCCCTCTGACCACGTCCTTGCTGTCCATCTGTGCTGACCTTGGCTAGCCCTCTGACCTCGTCCTTGCTGTCCATCTGTGCTGACCTTGGCTAGCCCTCTGACCTCGTCCTTGCTGTCCATCTGTGCTGACCTTGGCTGGCCCTCTGACCACGTCCTTGCTGTCCATCTGTGCTGACCTTGGCTAGCCCTCTGACCACGTCCTTGATCCTGATGGGTATCTTCCCCTGCCTCTGACTGAATTCCCTCATTATCTCTGCACTGGGCTTCCAAGGTCCATTTTCCAGGTGCCATCCTGCAGACTCTTCTGGTGTTCCTCTACCACTGCTGGCTACTGCTACCTACTACCTGACTACCAGCACCTGTGTTACTTTGCGCCCTGTGTCTCTGTCTTCATACTCAGGGTTGCTCAGACCAGAGCCACAATGGGAAACCCTCTTTTCACTTTGACCTCCAACCAAGGTACATGAAAAGACCATTGGATTTCATAGGCTGCCCAGGCAGCTCGAATGATACCCCAGTTTTCAATATTTAGGATGGCTAGTAATTGCTTTGCAGTATAGTGATTATTCTGTTTCAAATGCCACGTTATGAAATGACACACCTGGACAGTATGGTCACCTGCTGACTTTGCACCATCCACAGGCAGCTTAACTCTTCAAAAAAGACAGAGAAGTTGAACCCCAATACAATTCGACTGCAGATAATTGAAGTACAGAGGATGTTTTCCCAGTCCTTTGAAGAGTAAGAAGACAATGTGTAGGCAGGTGCAGTCTGTTATCTTCACTTGGCACTCATCTGTATTGGCAATGCAGATGGGGGAGGAAGTTGAGAGGAAATTAGTTTTTCCATGATTTTCTTGGGCACATGGGCCAGGGATCCGTTTGGATGTTCGTGCCCCATGTGACCTTGGCAGCCATATTGGGTCAGGCAGGGTCCATTTAAGACTCTGACCTCAGGGTTTGGTGCACTTTATGCGAGTAACTAGTGTAGGGACAGGTTCCCCATCTGGCAGGGATAGTGTAGGGAAAGGTTCCAGAGGAGTAGGGACTATATCTATCTCACTGGGAAGCTTCCCCTTTGGCTTGGACTGGCCAGACTGCATTCTCTTGCCTGTTGTGGCAAACACTGTCAGCATCCTTAGGTCTTCAGACTGCTGTCACTTCCTGCCACCAGACAGTGATCCTTCCCTCCGGGTCTGTTTGTACAAGCTTAACCCTTTTTACAATATATTGTTTCTGGCAAACAGGACTCTGTGTGTTCACTGCCTGCACCTATCAAACAAATGGCTTTCCTAAGCCCTGACCCTGTGAATAACTAAATCTTTCAGAGGGAACATGGAAGAAATGGGGAGGGTCTAGCTAGCGCTGAGCTAACTAGCAGTAAACCAGAGGGGAGGACAGAGTATGCAACCAAAATCACATAGTAAGTTGTAATATCTCCAAACTGCCACTAGATGTCGGCATAACAACAGAGCAATAATAAAAAGATGCAGTTCAATAAAACACAGAAAATGTACGTGAAAGTGGGGCAGAACAGTGATAATGAAAGGTTAAAGCCATAGAAGGTGCCCAGTATTGCCCAGGGACACTTTCCATCTGCCTATTATGAAGTACCTGAAGGGTCCTGTTTCTGGGATAAAGCAGTTATCTTCCTGTCCCTTGGTTTGGTTGCATGGCCCTTTTTTTTAAAAAAAAAATACAGGGTATCCCAACACGCGGTATATGCATTATGTTATACACTGTAATTTGTTGTATGTAGCGTCACCTATTGTGGGGAAAAGGCAGCCCCACCATACTGACCCTATGGGGCTCACTGACCCAATACTGACCCTATGATGAACAGGCAGTCCCACCATACTGACCCTATGGGGCTCACTGACCCCAAACTGGCCCTATGGTGAACAGGCAGCCCCACCATACTGACCCTATGGGGCTCACTGACCCAATACTGACCCTATGATGAACAGGCAGCCCCACCATACTGACCCTATGGGGCTCACTGATCCCAAACTGACCCTATGATGAACAGGCAGCCCCACCATACTGACCCTATGGGGCTCACTGATCCCAAACTGACCCTATGGTGAACAGGCAGCACCATCATACTGGCCCTATGGGGCTCCCTGACCCCATACTGACCCTATGGTGAACAGGCAGCCATCCGTCTGACCCTATGGGGCTCACTGACCCCATACTGGCCCTATGGTGAACAGGCAGCCCCACCATACTGACCCTATGGGGCTGTCTGACCACATACTGACCCTATGGTGAACAGACAGCCCTTAGTCTGGCCCTATGGGGCTCACTGACCCCATACTGACCCTATGGTGAACAGGCAGCCCCACCATACTGACCCTATGGGGCTCAGTGACCCCATACTGGCCCTATGGTGAACAAGCAGCCTCACCATACTGACCCTATAGTGAACAGGCAGCCCCACCATATTGACCCTATGGTGAACAGGCAGCCCCACCATACTGACCCTATGGGGCTCACTGACCCCATACTGACCCTATGGTGAACAGGCAGTCCCACCATACTGACCATATGGAGCTCACTGACCCCATCCTGACCCTATGGTGAACTGGCAGCACCACCATACTGGCCCTATGGGGCTCACTGACCCTATGCTGAACAGGCAGCCACACCATACTGACCCTATAGTGAACAGACAGCCCCACCATATTGACCCTATGGTGAACAGGCAGCCCCACCATACTGACCCTATGGGGCTCACTGACCCCATACTGACCCTATGGTGAACAGGCAGTCCCACCATACTGACCATATGGAGCTCACTGACCCCATCCTGACCCTATGGTGAACTGGCAGCACCACCATACTGGCCCTATGGGGCTCACTGACCCTATGCTGAACAGGCAGCCCCACCATACTGACCTTATGGGGCTCACTGACCCCATACTGACCCTATGGTGAACAGTTAGCCCTCCATCTGACCCTATGGGCTCACTGACCCCATACTGATCCTATGATGAACAGGCAGCCCCACCATACTGACCCTATGGGGCTCACTGACCCCATACTGACCCTATAGTGAACAGGCAGCCCCACCATACTGACCCTATGGGACTCACTGACCCTATGGTGAACAGACAGCCCTCCGTCTGACCCTATGGGGTTCACTGACCCCATACTGACCCTATAGTAAACAGACAGCCCCACCATACTGACCCTATGGGACTCACTGACCCCATACTGATGCTATGATGAACAGGCAGCCCCACCATGCTGACCCTAAGGGGCTCACTGACCACATATTGACCCTATGGTGAACAGGCAGCCCTCCGTCTGACCCTATGGGACTCACTGACCCCATACTGATCCTATGATGAACAGGCAGCCCCACCATACTGACCCTATGGGGCTCACTGACCCCATACTGACCCTATGTGGTGAACAGGCAGCCCTCCATCTGACCCTATGGGACTGCTTGGGGGCAGCTTAGAATCCTCCATCCTCCTCTCTCCAGTCCTCATACCTCTCTGACTACAGCCCCAGAATCCCCTGTGCCTGGAGGGGGGAAGCTGTCCAGGTGGAGGAATTTTGAAGCACTACAGGACATCTTGATAACTGGTACAGAACAGGGGCGACCCCCTCCTGGTGAGACTTTGCCCCAAATCCTTGGAGACAGGAACAGCCCAGATATGACCAGTGGGGAGCACTGTGTGTCAAGGGGATGCAGGGGGTAAAGAGTGACAAGTAATTGGGTTACAGAGAGTAGTGGGGGATGCAGAGTGATGTTTAATGGGGCTACAAAAGGGTAGTTGTGGGGGGTGCACTGTCTGCAGCGTAATAGATAGTGGGGGGTACAGAGAGAATAGTGGAGGATGCACTTGCACGTGCAAAGTGAAGTGTAATAGGGAATACAGGGGGTGCATATCCTGAGGTAGTGGGGGATGCAGGAGGTACAGAATGTAGGCCAGTGGTGCAGAAGGTGCTCAGCGGGGAGTAATGGGGCAGTATGCAAGGTGTGCAGAATGAGGGGTGGTGTGGGAGGATGCAGGGGGTGCAGAATGTGGGGTGGGGGAGGATGCAAGGGGTGCAGAATGAGGGGTGGTGTGTGAGGATGCAGGGGGTGCAGAATGTGGGGTGGGGGAGGATTCAAGGGGTGCAGAATGAGGGGTGGTGTGGGATGATGCAGGGGGTGCAGAATGTGGGGTTGTGGGGGAGGATGCAGGGGGTGCAGAATGTGGGGTAGGGGAGGATGCAGGGGTGCAGAATGTGGGGTAGGGGAGGATGCAGGGGGTACAGAATGAGGGGTGGTGTGGGAGGATGCAGGGGGTGCAGAATGTGGGGTGGGGGAGGATGCAAGGGGTGCAGAATGATGGGTGGTGTGGGAGGATGCAGGGGGTGCAGAATGTGGGGTTGTGGGGGAGAATGCAGGGGGTGCAGAATGTGGGGTTATGGGGGAGGATGCAGGGGGTGCAGAATGTGGGGTTGTGGGGGAGGATGCAGGGGGTGCAGAATGTGGGGTAGGGGAGGATGCAGGGGGTGCAGAATGTGGGGTGGGGGAGGATGCAGGGGGTGCAGAATGTGGGGTGGTGGGGGAGGATGCAGGGGGGTACAGAATGTGGGGTAGTGGGGAGGGGGGAACAAGGGGTGCAGAGTGTTAGGGTGGTGGGGGATGCAGGGTATGCAGAATTTAGAGTAGTGGAAGATGCATGGGGCGCAGAATGCAGGAGTAATGGGGGTATTGAGAGTGGAGGGAGATGCAGGGGTTCAGAGTGATGTACAAAGGGGGAGATATAAGTATAGGATGCAAGGGGTGCAGAGCAAAATGTGATGCGGGGTACAGGGATTGCAGAATGTGAGGTAGTGGGAGATGCAGGGAGTGCAGAATGTGGAGTAGTGGGGGTGCAGGGAATGGAGAATATAGGGTAGTGAGCAGGGGCGGACTGACAACTCATAGGGCCCCCGGGCAATAGGGGATCATGGGGCCCCTGTGTCCTCACCCACACTCAAAACCACACCCAAAAAAGCCTATGAAAAGTACTAGGTGCATCTCATGGGGCCTCCTACTGACCCTGGGTCCTCGGGCAGTGCCCTAGTGCCCGAATGGTCAGTCTGCCCCTGGTAGTGAGAGATGCAGGGGGTGCAGAGTGATGTTTAATATGAGTACAGAAAGTGTTTTGGGTACAGTGTGTGCAGAGTGATGCATAATGGCTGTACAAAGAGAATAGTGGAGGATGCAAAGGCAAAGTATAATTGGGGGTGCAAGGGGTGCAGAACGTGGGGTATTCGATGAAGATGTATGGGGTATAGAATGTAAGGTGGTGGGGGATGCAGGGGGTGCAGAATGTGGGGTAGCAGGGGAGGATCCAGGGGGTGCAGATAATGGGGTAGTGGGGCAGGATGCAGAATGTGGGGGAGGATTCAGGGGGTGTCGAATGTGGGAGAGAGTGCAGGGGATGCAGAATGTAGGGTAGTGAGGGAGTATACAGGGGGTGCAGAATGTGGGGTGGTGGGGGAGGATACAGGGGGTGCATAATGTGGGGTATTGGGGGAGGATCCAGGGGGTGCAGATAGTGGGGCAGGATGCAGAACGTGGGGGAGGATTCAGGGGGTGTTGAATGTGGGAGAGGGTGAAGGGGATGGAGAATGTAGGGTAGTGAGGGAGTGTACAGGGGGTGCAGAATGTGGGGTGGTGGGGGAGGATACAGGGGGTGCATAATGTGGGGTATTGGGGCAGGATGCAAGATTTCGGGTATTGAGGGAGGATACAGGGGGTACAGAATGTGGGGTAGTGGAGGAGGATGCAGGGGGTGCAGAATGTGGGAGAGGGTGCAGGGGATGTGGAATGTAGGGTAGTGGGGGAGGATACAGGGGGTGCAGAATGTGGGGTGGTGGGGCAGGATGCAAGGGGTGCAGAATGTTGGGGAGGGTGCAGGGGTTGCAGAATGTAGAGTACTGGGGGAGTATACTGGGGGTGCAGAATAAGGGGTAGTGGAGGGGGGTGCAGAATGCGAGGTGGTAAGAGTTGATGCAGGGTGTACAGAAGGTGGGGTATCAGGGAAGGATACAGGGGTGCAGAATGTGAGGTGGTGGGGGAGGATACAGGGGGTGCAGAATGTGGGGTATCAGGGGAGTATACAGGGGGTGCAGAATGTGGGGTGTTGGGGGTGGATGCAGGGGATGGAGAGTGTGGGGTATCAGGGGAGGATACAGGGGGTGCAGAATGTGGGGTAGTGGGGGAGGATGTAGGCAGTGCAGAATGTGGGGTGGGGGAGTATACAGGGGGTGCAGAATATGGTGTGGGGGAGTATACAGGGGGTGCAGAATATGGGGTGGGGGAGTATACAGGGAGTGCAGAATATGGGGTGGGGGAGTATACAGGTAGTGCAGAATGTGGGGTGGGGGAGTATACAGGGGGTGCAGAATATGGGGTAGTGAGGGAAGGATGCAGTGGCTGCAGAATGTAGGGAAGTGGGAGATGCGGATGTTCAGAGTGATGTGTAAAAGGAGTAAAGAGAGAATAGTATGGGATGCAAGAGAGCTGTAATGGGGGATACAGGGAAGGAAAATGTGGAGTAGTGGGGGTGCAATGGGTGCAGAATGAAGTGTGATAGGGGGTGCTGAGGGTGCAGAATGAAATGTGATAGGGGGCGCAGAGGGTGCAGAATGAAGTGATAGGGGATGTAGAGGGTGCAGAATGAAGTGTGATAGGGGTCTCAGAGGGTGCAGAATGAAATGTGACAGGGGGCGCAGAGGGTGCAGAATGAAGTATGACAGGGGGCGCAGAGGGTGCAGAACGAAGTATGATAGGGGGCTCAGAGGGTGCAGAACGAAGTATGATAGGGGGCTCAAAGGGTGCAGACCGAAGTGTGATAGGGGGCTCAGAGGGTGCAGAACGAAGTGTGATAGGGGGCTCAGAGGGTGTAGAACGAAGTGTGATAGGGGGCTCAGAGGGTGCAGAACGAAGTGTGACAGGGGGAGCAGAGGGTGCAGAATGAAGTGTGACAGGGGGCTCAAAGGGTGCAGAACGAAGTGTGACGGGGAGCAGAGGGTGCAGAACGAAGTGTGACAGGGGGAGCAGAGGGTGCAGAATGAAGTATGACAGGGGGCTCAAAGGGTGCAGAACGAAGTGTGACAGGGGGAGCAGAGGGTGCAGAACGAAGTATGACAGGGGGCTCAGAGGGTGCAGAGCGAAGTGTGATAGGGGGCTCAGAGGGTGCAGAATGAAGTATGACAGGGGGCGCAGAGGGTGCAGAATGAAGTGTGACAGGGGGTGCAGAGGGTGCAGCAGGGTGGGAATGTATGGGAAGACATGGGGGGGCCCTCCTCAGGCCGGCTGTACGGAGCCCCATGTACGGCTGTGCCGTACAATGCAATGGGGGGGGGGGGGGGGCATTCACACTGAACGCACATTGATGCACTTTATTCCATTGTGAAGTAAGTGGACTCCCGCTCAGTGGGGATCCCCGGGGCAGTAAAACGAATCCAATCCTTGAACCATCCATCCATCCATCCATGCGGTGCTCTGTTTAACCCTTCAGCCCCCACTCTCAGCAGAGGAAGAACATGGGGTGACCCCAGAATTTCCCAGCTGAGAATAGCTCTGTATACGGAGGTGAGACGATGGGATTCAGACATAAAAGATTGGGGAGACGTGAGCAGTTCCGTCTGCGTGTCCAGCCATCCTCCTAAATGATACAACGTGTCCTGCAGTACATCCTACTCCATGGGATACAGCACAGCATGAAGCCATGAAATGACAACGATGAACAAAGTGTCGGGACTTACCCGTGTCGGCAGAATGAAGGGGACGCGGCGCGTTGAAGCTCAGCAGTGACACGCTCCCCCGTTTAGCTGTTGCATCCAGAATGAACGCCGCTACTACATGGCGCTGGGATGGGGCAGCGGGGGGAGGCTGCTGCGTTTTCCTGCGAGGAAACCCTCGGAAAGCTGCGATCTCTCTGCTCTGCTTCTCATCCTCACCTGTCCTGCTGGGAGGAGGAGGAGGGGACGGAGAACTCGGCAAGTGGAAGTGTGTGAATGAATGAATGAATGAATCATACGTTGTCAGCTCTGGGGTGACATCACAACGCTTCCCAATAATTCTGCCAGCTTCTGTCAGCCGTGCCTGTGTGCTGCCGGGGACGGGATCTGTCCTATGAGGACACAGGGGACAAAAAGAAAGGCTTACTGATACATAGTAAGATCATCTTTTATTTTTTTTTAGAGTGAATCCATCATGAAAAAGAAAAAAAAATAATTAAAAATATTTTTTATCAAAATCCTCCATTATACTAAATATATATATATTTGCAATTTTATTGGGTAGATAATATATATATATATATATATGTATATATATATACATCAGGGGCGGACTGACAACTCATGGGGCCCCCGGGCAATAGGGGATCATGGGGCCCCTGAGTCCTTGCCCAAACTCAAAAAAGCCTATGAAAAAGGTACCAGGGGCATCTCATGGGGCCCCCTACTGACCCCAGGCCCTCGGACAGTGCCCGAGTTTCCAAATGGTCAGTCCGCCCCTGATATACATACATACATACACACTATATATATATATAATATCTACCCAATAAAATTGCAAACAGCAAAGGCAGCATGGACAGTACTCCAATTCCATTGGGTAATTTTATATACACAGTGAGGAATAGAAGTATTTGAACCCCCTGCGATTCTGCAAGTTCTCCCACTTCTCCATCATGGGGGTCTGACATTCACATTGCAGGGGATTCCCACTCTGAGGACAGAATTCAGGAGATCACATTGTATGATTTGTAAAGAATGTATTTGTCTCGCACGGCTGAACAGAAGTATTTGAACCGCTAAGAAACAGCAAGAATTCTGGCTCTCAAAGACCTGTTACTGCGCCTTTATAAAGTCCACCTCTACTCCACTCATTCATCTCACTTAGTAGCACCTGTCTGAGCTCTTTAAAGACACCTGTCCACCCCACAGTCAGTCAGACATCAACTACTACCATGGGCAAGACCAAACAGCTGTCAAAAGACACCAGAGACAAAATTGTGGAAATCCACAAGTCCGGAAAGGGCTACGGGGCAATTGCCAAGCAGCTTGGTGAAAATAGATCAACTGTTGGAGCAATTGTTAGAAAATGGAAGAGGCTAAAGACGACTGTCAGTCTCCCTCGGACTGGGGCTCCATGCAAGATGTCACCTCGTGGGGTATCACTGATGAGAAGAAAGGTGAGGAATCAGCCCAGAACTACAAGGGAGGAGCTGGTCAATGACATGAAGAGAGCTGGGACCACAGTTTCACAGGTCACTGTCGGTAGAACACTACGCCGTCATGGTTTCCCATCATGCATTGCACGCAAGGTTCCCCTGCTCCAGTCATCACATGTCCAGGCCCGTCTGAAGGTTCCCCTGCTCCAGTCATCACATGTCCAGGCCCGTCTGAAGGTTCCCCTGCTCCAGTCATCACATGTCCAGGCCCGTCTGAAGGTTCCCCTGCTCCAGTCATCACATGTCCAGGCCCGTCTGAAGGTTCCCCTGCTCCAGTCATCACATGTCCAGGCCCGTCTGAAGGTTCCCCTGCTCCAGTCATCACATGTCCAGGCCCGTCTGAAGGTTCCCCTGCTCCAGTCATCACATGTCCAGGCCCGTCTGAAGGTTGCCAATGACCATCTGGATGATACAGAGGAGGCATGGGAGAAAGTCATGTGGTCAGATGAGACCAAAGGAGAACTTTTGGTCTAAACTTCACTCGTCATGTTTGGAGGAAAAAGAAGGAGGAGTTGCATCCCAAGAACACCATCCCTACTGTGAAGCATGGGGGTGGTAACATCATGCTTTGGGGGTGCGTTTCTGCGAAGGGGACAGGACGACTGCACTGTATTAAGGAGAGGATGAATGGGGCCATTTATTGTGAGATTTTCAGCAACAACCTCCTTCCCTCAGTCAGAGCATTGAAGACGGGTCGTGGCCGGGATTTTTTTTTTTTTTAGAATTAATCCATCATGAAAAAGAAAAAGAAATCATTCAATACAATACAGTACAGAAGGAATAGAGGGGCCCTGCTGTAACAGTTATAGAGACAAACCATTGACCACTGACGGGTGCTTACAATGATCAGTTTTTATTTACATTCATCCCAAAAGAATAAAAACCTGCCAAAAACAGTTAGTGTATTCAAATCTGCTAGTACATCTAACACTCCCCTCCTCTGAGACTGATAATTCTGCTGACCAAAGTTGCCGAATATGCTAATGTATCAATTACAGGAATGAGGCAAAACCAATGACCACTGATAGGGGTGCTTACAATAATCAGCTTTTATTTATTCATGTAAAACTTTTAGCCATCTTTCAAAATTTGAATTTCGAAAAGAATAGAATAGACAGACTATAGCCATCTTCTGAATTTCGAAAAAAATAGAATAGACAGACTATAGCCATCTTCCAAATTTTGAAAAGAATAGAAAGACTAAAGCCATCTTCCGAATTTTGAAAAGAATAGAATAGAAAGACTATAGCCATCTTCTGAATTTCGAATAGAATAGAATAAAATAGAAAGAATATAGTCTTCCGAAATTCAAATTTTGAATCGATTTTAAAAATAACAAAAAATGCGAATCCAAATATACAAAACGAATTCCGAAAACGAATCATTCTAACTCAACGAATATATAACGAATCCGAAATGAAATGAAACAAATGTTTCCATTGCGCACATCTTTGGGTCCTAGTCACATTACCCAATGAAAATGTACGCATAAACAAAGGCCAAAAACATCCTCAACAGCCGGATGGCTAAAGGCGTTGAATAAAGCGAAACCCAAGTGTCAGGAGGAGATGTGGAAATGTTGCACAGGGACCTAGGCATCCCTCGGGCGCACAGGCTGACGTGTTTCGAGGGATGAGGACGAGGCCTGGTCGCTAGGGGAGGCGGAGATGTGGAAATGTTGCACAGGGACCTAGGCATCCCTCGGGCGCACATGCCGACGCGTTTCGAGGGATGAGGACGAGGCCTGGTCCCTAGGGGAGGCGGAGATGTGGAAATGTTGCACAGGGACCTAGGCATCCCTCGGACGCACATGCTGACGCGTTTCGAGAGATGAGGACGAGGCCTGGTCGCTAGGGGAGGCGGAGATGTGGAAATGTTGCACAGGGACCTAGGCATCCCTCGGACGCACATGCTGACGCGTTTCGAGGGATGAGGACGAGGCCTAGTCCCTAGGGGAGGCGGAGATGTGGAAATGTTGCACAGGGACCTAGGCATCCCTCGGACGCACATGCTGACGCGTTTCGAGAGATGAGGACGAGGCCTGGTCGCTAGGGGAGGCGGAGATGTGGAAATGTTGCACAGAGACCTAGGCATCCCTCGGACGCACATACTGACGCGTTTCGAGGGATGAGGACGAGGCCTGGTCCCTAGGGGAGGCGGAGATGTGGAAATGTTGCACAGGGACCTAGGCATCCCTCGGGCGCATAGGCTGATGCGTTTTCGAGGGATGAGGACGAGGCCTGGTCCCTAGGGGAGCATCTCACCAAAGCTAAAACCCCTGTTGTAGGGGATGCCTACAACAAAAACACTGGTGTCTCAGAAAATCTGTGAGCCAATCACACAAGTGGGAAATTATATATCTGGGGGGGGGCTTTGTATGCCACCTGTGTACAGAGCGCCATTTTGCATTTTACAGGCAATGACAGCGGCTGCAGATTGAAACGGAAAGGTCATCAGTAACAACATTCAATTATAATATGACGTGTGTAGCGATTGTACACGCTATATATTTATTTTTCATTGCTTTTTTTTTTTTCCACAAAAAATGGAGTTACCCTTTAATGAGTTTTAAGCAATCTATTTTAGATCTCCCTGGATTTCAGCTTGGCGGTGTGCCGAGAGCGAACCCCCGAGCGGGAGCTGCAGCCGATAATTGGACGGCGAGTCACCGGAGGTCAGGGTATCGTTCAGTGGCTGAAGCTGAGGGACGGGTATAGAGCGAAGCATTTCCAGCCTGATTGATACGGCGGACAAACGTCGCGTTCCCGGACAACCTTTTCCAGCGTGGCACGGAAACGTGGCGGCACCCTGCGGACTCGTCTGCGACGCTCGGCGGAATTATTTCTTCCAGCCGGAAAGGTTTTTCCATTACAGGATTTTCTGGTCTGTCAGGTTGCAGAACGGATCTATTTCACTCCAGAGAACCTGAGCAATGAGTTTCTTTATGAGAATTTTTTTTTTTTTTTGTAGATTTTGTAAAAAAAAGAAAAAAAACTAATAATAATACGAGATACGAGGACATTTCTGCAACAATGGCTTCAGCTGATGACCTCCCATGGCTGCCAATACCACCTCCGTGCCAGTGACACCCAGATCTATCTCTCGGCTCCTCAGCTCTTCTCCTGTACGGGTGTCACACCACTTCTTCAAACTCAGTCTGAGCTCGTAATATTACCTCCCCCCCGTCCCTCAAACTTCTCCTATTAAATATACCATTGACATCCTTAGCACAACTGTTGGTCCCTCCATGGATGGTCCTAGGTTCTGGGTCCTCAACTCTGACCTCTCCTTCAGGTCCCACATCTGATCAGCCGGCTAAATCTTTCCATCTCAACCTTTGTCTCATTCGCAAAATTCACCGCGTCGTAACCAAGGACACCACAAAATACCAAATTCGCTCCCTGGTTACCTCTTGTCTTGACTATCGCAATGCCCTCCTCGTTGGCCTGAGGCTCCGTTCACACTTGTACGACTCCAAGCTTGAACGACTTTGGAGTGCAACTTTGGTGCAACTTTAATGCAACTTTGGATGGGGGCATCTTGGATACGACTTTGGATGGGTGCGACTTGGATACGACTTTGAATGGGTGCAACTTGGATACGACTTTGGATGGGCGCGACTTTGATACAATTTTGGATGGGTGTAACTTTGATACGATTGGATGGGTGCGACTTGGATAAGACTTTGGATTGGTGCAACTTGGATACGACTTTGGATGGGTGTAATTTAGATACGACTTGGATGGGTGCGACTTGGATATGACTTTGGATGGGTGCGACTTGGATATAACTTTGGATGGGTGCAACTTGGATACGACTTTGGATGGGTGTTACTTAGATACGACTTGGATGGGTGCGACTTGGATATGACTTTGGATGGGTGCAACTTGGATACGACTTTGGATGGGTGCGACTTGGATACGACTTTAGATGGGTGCGACTTGGATACGACTTTAGATGGGTGCGACTTGGATACGACTTTGGATGGGTGCGACTTTGATACGACTTTAGATGGGTGCCACTTGGATACGATTTTGGATGGGTGCCACTTGGATACGACTTTGGATGAGCATGACTTGGATACGACTTTGGATGGGTGCCACTTGGATACAATTTGGATGGGTGCAACTTGGATATGACTTTGGCTTTCATTAATGATAATGGACAACTGTTGCATATATAACATTCAGGTACAACTCTCGTACAACTTTTGAGGGTTTGCATTGCAGTCTATGGCACTCAGGTTGCATGAAAGTTGTACCAAAGTAGTGCATGAACTACTCTGAAGTCGCTGCAACTTGAAGTCGCACAGACATGAATGGTACCCATTGGGAAACATGGGGGGAGGGGGGTGACTTGTCATGCGACTTTGGACCCTTTTCTACCAATCCCTCCAATGATATCTACCCCTCTCTACCAATCCCTCCACTGGCCTCCACCCCATTCTGCCAATCCCTCCACTAATCTCTACCCCTCTCTACCAATCCCTCCACTGGCCACCACCCCTCTCTACCAATCCCTCCACTGGCCACCATCCCTCTCTACCAATCCCTCCACTGGCCACCATCCCTCTCTACCAATCCCTGCACTGGCCACCATCCCTCTCTACCAATCCCTGCACTGGCCACCATCCCTCTCTACCAATCCCTGCACTGGCCACCATCCCTCTCTACCAATCCCTGCACTGGCCACCATCCCTCTCTACCAATCCCTCCACTGGCCACCACCCCTCTCTACCAATCCCTCCACTGGCCACCATCCCTCTCTACCAATCCCTCCACTGGCCACCACCCCTCTCTACCAATCCCTCCACTGGCCATCACCCCTCTCTACAATCCCTCTGTCCCAATCCCTCCACTGGCCACCACCCTTCTCTGCCAATCCCTCCACTGATCTTCGCCCCTCTCTACCAATCCCTCCACTGGCCTTCATCCCTCTCCTCAAATCCCTCCAATGGACATCACCCCTCTCTGCCATTCCCTTCACTGGCCACAACCCCTCTCTGCCAATCTCTCTACTGACCTCCACCCCTCTCTGCCAATCCCTCCACTGGCCTCCACCCCTCTCTGCCAATCCCTCCACTGGCCACCATCCCTCTCTGCCATTCCTTCACTGGCCACCCACCCCTCTCTGCCAATCTCTCTACTGATCTCCACCCCTCTCTGCCAATCCCTCCACTGGCCACCACCCCTCTCTGCCATTGCCTTCACTGGTCACCACCCCTCTCTGCCAATCTCTCTACTGACCTCCACCTCTCTCTGCCAATCCCTCCACTGGCCTCCACCCCTCTCTGCCAATCCCTCCACTGGCCTCCACCCCTCTCTGCCAATCCCTACACTGGCCACCACCCCTCTCTGCCATTCCCTTCACTGGCCACCACCCCTCTCTGCCAATCTCTCTACTGACCTCCACCCCTCTCTGCCAATCCCTCCACTGACCTCCATGGGCCTCCACCCTTCTTTGTCAGGAAATCTACAGTCAGCTGTCCTGTGTGCAGGTATACTTTTCCCCCTGGCCTCCAGCACTGTCCAGGGCTACCACATGCTGGCTACATCTGTGCTGGTGGAGGGCGTTTGGCTCCCATGCCTCAATTGCACCAGGACTCCTCCTGGCTTATAACGGGGCCCTGACTCACTCATGACATCACTACAGGAGGGTTCTAACTAAAAGGGGCCTAGCACCTGATGACACTACTTTCTGTAACCTACTCGGGAAGAGAACCACCTAGTGGAAGACTAACTGGCTGCACCTGCCTACACACTGGCTTCCACTAGCCCAGTGTTTCTCAATTCCAGTCCTCATGGACCCCCAACAGGTCATGTTTTCAGGATTTCCCTCAGATGAAACAGCTGTGGTAATTACTAAGGCAGTGAAACTGATCAAATCACCTGTGCAAAATAATGGAAATCCTGAAAACATGACCTGTTGGGGGTCCATGAGGACTGGAGTTGAGAAACACTGCACTAGCCCAACAAAGAATTCAAAATACTATCTACAACATAAAAAGCCATCCACAACACCGCCCCCAGATACACCACAAACCTCAACTCGACATATCGCCCAAATGGTCCATTCTGCTCCTTCCAAGATCTTCTCTCTAGCTCCCTAGTCACAACCTCCTATGTTCGCCTCCAAGACTTCTCCAGAACCTCTCCCATCCTCCGAAACTTCCAATCCCAATATGTCCGGTTATCTCCGACCCTGTTCACCTTTAAGTGGTCCCTGAAAACTCATTTCTGCAGAGAAGCCTGTCCTGCTTCCACCTAAGAACTGTATGCTGACCACCTCCATCAGCTCATCCCCCACAATTATTACCTTTGGCACCACCTCCCCCTTGTATAATTCTTTATTTTGCTCTGCACTGCATGGCAACACCAAACACTGTAGCCTGCTACACCCTGCAGGGGTGGCCTCCCCTGGAGCGGATTGTTCAGCCCTGATGAAGGGGGAGTGCTGAGTCCCAGGAACGCATTGGCTGCCGCAAAGTAACACTCCCCAATGGGCAGCATTCAGCAGATGTGATGGTGGATGGAACCTCAGGGGGGCATAACAAACATATGAATGCCATCACTATTTACATGTGAATGATGGTTATTTACATGTGACTGCTGGCATGATCTGGGTCATCTGTACCCTGCAGTAGGGAGGAGCTGGGCAGTATAAGTGACAGAAGGGAGGAAGACTTCAAGGGACAAAGGTACAGCACCTCGAGAAAGTATTCCTCCCCCTGAAATGTCCCCCATGTTGTCATGTTACTATGTATTCCTCCCCCTGAAATGTTCCCCATGTTGTCATGTTACAATGTATTCCCCACCCCCCCCTGAAATGTCCCCCATGTTGTCATGTTACAATGTATTCCCCCCCCCCCTGAAATGTCCCCCATGTTGTCATGTTACAATGTATCCCCCCCCCCTGAAATGCCCCCATGTTGTCATGTTACAATGTATCCCCCCCTCCCCCTGAAATGCCCCCCATGTTGTCATGTTACAATGTATCCCCCCCTCCCCCTGAAATGCCCCCCATGTTGTCATGTTACAATGTATTCCCCTCCCCCTGAAATGCCCCCCATGTTGTCATGTTACAATGTATTCCCCTCTCCCTGAGATGTCCCCCATGTTGTCATGTTACAATGTATTCCCCCTCCCCCCTGAAATGTCCCCCATGTTGTCATGTTACAATGTATCCCCCCCTCCCCCTGAAATGCCCCCCATGTTGTCATGTTACAATGTATTCCCCTCCCCCTGAAATGTCCCCCATGTTGTCATGTTACAATGTATTCCCCTCCCCCTGAAATGTCCCCCATGTTGTCATGTTACAATGTATTCCCCTCCCCCTGAAATGCCCCCCATGTTGTCATGTTACAATGTATTCCCCCTCCCCCAGAAATGCCCCCCATGTTGTCATGTTACAATGTATTCCCCTCCCCCTGAAATGCCCCCCATGTTGTCATGTTACAATGTATTCCCCTCCCCCTGAAATGCCCCCCATGTTGTCATGTTACAATGTATTCCCCTCCCCCTGAAATGCCCCCCATGTTGTCATGTTACAATGTATTCCCCTCCCCCTGAAATGTCCCCCATGTTGTCATGTTACAATGTATTCCCCTCCCCCTGAAATGCCCCCCATGTTGTCATGTTACAATGTATTCACCTCCCCCTGAAATGCCCCCCATGTTGTCATGTTACAATGTATTCCCCTCTCCCTGAGATGTCCCCCATGTTGTCATGTTACAATGTATTCCCCTCCCCCCTGAAATGTCCCCCATGTTGTCATGTTACAATGTATCCCCCCCTCCCCCTGAAATGCCCCCCATGTTGTCATGTTACAATGTATTCCCCTCCCCCTGAAATGTCCCCCATGTTGTCATGTTACAATGTATTCCCCTCCCCCCTGAAATGTCCCCCATGTTGTCATGTTACAATGTATTCCCCTCCCCCCTGAAATGTCCCCCATGTTGTCATGTTACAATGTATTCCCCACCCCCCCCTGAAATGCCCCCCATGTTGTCATGTTACAATGTATTCCCCCTCCCCCTGAAATGCCCCCCATGTTGTCATGTTACAATGTATTCCCCTCCCCCTGAAATGCCCCCCATGTTGTCATGTTACAATGTATTCCCCTCCCCCTGAAATGCCCCCCATGTTGTCATGTTACAATGTATTCCCCTCCCCCCTGAAATGTCCCCCATGTTGTCATGTTACAATGTATCCCCCCCTCCCCCTGAAATGCCCCCCATGTTGTCATGTTACAATGTATTCCCCTCCCCCTGAAATGTCCCCCGTGTTGTCATGTTACAATGTATTCCCCTCCCCCTGAAAATGTCCCCCATGTTGTCATGTTACAATGTATCCCCCCCTCCCCCTGAAATGCCCCCCATGTTGTCATGTTACAATGTATCCCCCCCTCCCCCTGAAATGTCCCCCATGTTGTCATGTTACAATGTATCCCCCCCTCCCCCTGAAATGTCCCCCATGTTGTCATGTTACAATGTATTCCCCTCCCCCTGAAATGTCCCCCATGTTGTCATGTTACAATGTATTCCCCTCCCCCTGAAATGTCCCCCATGTTGTCATGTTACAATGTATTCCCCTCCCCCTGAAATGTCCCCCATGTTGTCATGTTACAATGTATTCCCCTCCCCCTGAAATGTCCCCCATGTTGTCATGTTACAAAGTATTCCCCCTCCCCCCCCCTGAAATGTCCCCCATGTTGTCATGTTACAATGTATTCCCCTCCCCCTGAAATGTCCCCCATGTTTACATGTTACAATGTATTCCCCTTCCCCCCCTGAAATGTACCCCATGTTGTCATGTTACAATGTATCCCCCCCTCCCCCTGAAATGCCCCCCATGTTGTCATGTTACAATGTATTCCCCTCCCCCTGAAATGTCCCCCATGTTGTCATGTTACAATGTATTCCCCTCCCCCTGAAATGTCCCCCATGTTGTCATGTTACAAAGTATTCCCCCCCCCCCCGAAATGTCCCCCATGTTGTCATGTTACAATGTATCCCCCCCCCCCCCTGAAATGTCCCCCATGTTGTCAAGGTACAATATATTCCCCTCCCCCTATAAATGTCCCCCATGTTGTCATGTTACAATGTATTCCCCCCCCTGAAATGTCCCCCATGTTGTCATGTTACAATGTATTCCCCCTCCCCCCTGAAATGTCCCCCATGTTGTCATGTTACAATGTATTCCCCCTCCCCCTAAAATGCCCCCCATGTTGTCATTATACAATGTATTCCTCTCCCCACTGAAATGCCCCCCATGTTGTCATGTTACAATGTATTTATCGGGATTGGATGTGATGGACCGACACAAAGTGGCACATAATTGGAAGTGGAAGGAAAATGAGAAATGGGGGACAACATGGGGGACATTTCAGGGGGGAGGGGAATACAATGTAACATGACAACATGGGGGGCATTTCAGGGGGGAGGGGAATACATTGTAATATGACATGAAGGGCATCATTGGTGTCAGTGGGAGGAATAGTGTCCCATCATTGGTGTCAGTGGGAGGAATAGTGCCCCATCATTGGTGTCAGTGGGAGGAATAGTGCCCCATCATTGGTGTCAGTGGGAGGAATAGTGCCCCATCATTGGTGTCAGTGGGAGGAATAGTGCCCCATCATTGGTGTCAGTGGAAGGAATAGTGCCCCTTCATTGGTGTCAGTGGGAGGAATAGTGCCCCATCATTGGTGTCAGTGGGAGGAATAGTGCCCCATCATTGGTGTCAGTGGGAGGAATAGTGTCCCATCATTGGTGTCAGTGGGAGGAATAGTGCCCCATCATTGGTGTCAGTGGGAGGAATAGTGCCCCATCATTGGTGTCAGTGAGAGGAATAGTGTCCCATCATTGGTGTCAGTGGGAGGAATAGTGCCCCATCATTGGTGTCAGTGGGAGGAATAGGGCCCTATCATTGGTGTCAGTGGGAGGAATAGTGCCCCATCATTGGTGTCAGTGGGAGGAATAGTGCCCCATCATTGGTGTCAGTGAGAGGAATAGTGTCCCATCATTGGTGTCAGTGGGAGGAATAGTGCCCCATCATTGGTGTCAGTGGGAGGAATAGGGCCCCATCATTGGTGTCAGTGGGAGGAATAGGGCCCCATCATTGGTATCAGTGGGAGGAATAGTGCCCCATCATTGGTGTCAGTGGAAGGAATAGTGCCCCTTCATTGGTGTCAGTGGGAGGAATAGTGCCCCATCATTGGTATCAGTGGGAGGAATAGTGCCCCATCATTTGTGTCAGTGGGAGGAATAGTGTCCCATCATTGGTGTCAGTGGGAGGAATAGTGCCCCATCATTGGTATCAGTGGGAGGAATAGTGCCCCATCATTGGTGTCAGTGGAAGGAATAGTGCCCCTTCATTGGTGTCAGTGGGAGGAATAGTGCCCCATCATTGGTGTCAGTGGGAGGAATAGTGCCCCATCATTGGTGTCAGTGGGAGGAATAGTGTCCCATCATTGGTGTCAGTGGGAGGAATAGTGCCCCATCATTGGTGTCAGTGGGAGGAATAGTGCCCCATCATTGGTGTCAGTGAGAGGAATAGTGTCCCATCATTGGTGTCAGTGGGAGGAATAGTGCCCCATCATTGGTGTCAGTGGGAGGAATAGTGCCCCATCATTGGTGTCAGTGGGAGGAATAGTGCCCCATCATTGGTGTCAGTGGGAGGAATAGGGCCCTATCATTGGTGTCAGTGGGAGGAATAGTGCCCCATCATTGGTGTCAGTGGGAGGAATAGTGCCCCATCATTGGTGTCAGTGGGAGGAATAGTGCCCCATCATTGGTATCAGTGGGGGGAATAGTGCCCCATCATTGGTGTCAGTGGGAGGAATAGTGCCCCATCATTGGTATCAGTGGGGGTAATAGTGCCCCATCATTGGTGTCAGTGGGAGGAATAGTGCCCCATCATTGGTGTCAGTGGGAGGAATAGGGCCCTATCATTGGTGTCAGTGGGAGGAATAGAGTCCCATCATTGGTGTCAGTGGGAGGAATAGTGCCCCATCATTGGTGTCAGTGGGAGGAATAGTGCCCCATCATTGGTGTCAGTGGGAAGAATAGTGTCCCATCATTGGTGTCAGTGGGAGGAATAGTGCCCCATCATTGGTGTCAGTGGGAGGAATAGTGCCCCATCATTGGTGTCAGTGGGAGGAATAGTGCCCCATCATTGGTATCAGTGGGAGGAATAGTGCCCCATCATTGGTGTCAGTGGGAGGAATAGTGCCCCATCATTGGTGTCAATGGGAGGATTAGTGCCCCATCATTGGTGTCAGTGGGAGGAATAGTGCCCCATCATTGGTGTCAGTGATAGGAATAGTGCCCCATCATTGGTATCAGTGGAAGGAATAGTGTCCCATCATTGTTATCAGTGGGAGGAATAGTGGTCCATCATTGGTGTCAGTGGGAGGAATAGTGGTCCATCATTGGTGTCAGTGGGAGGAATAGTGCCCCATCATTGGTGTCAGTGGGAGGAATAGTGCCCCATCATTGGTGTCAGTAATAGGAATAGTGCCCCATCATTGGTATCAGTGGAAGGAATAGTGTCCCATTTTTGTTATCAGTGGGAGGAATAGTGGTCCATCATTGGTGTCAGTGGGAGGAATAGTGGTCCATCATCGGTGTCAGTGGGAGGAATATTGCCACATTATCAGTGTCAGTGGCAGGACCTATGCCCCACTGTTGACGACAGTGGAGGGAATAATGGCCCAAAAGCCTGGATAAAAGCAAGCAAAGGGCCACCATTTGGTGGCCGCTGCTACATACAGTATATACAGCATGGGGAACACCATAAAGCAGAGGAAAACTGGAGGTGCGGGCAGTAGATGGGAGGGGCGAGACCAAAACAAGGATCAAGAACAAGGGAGAACAAGACAGGAGAGTACAGGGCAAGAGCAACATCAGCATCAAATGGCAACCAGAATCTGGCAGAAGCAAAAAGCTGAAGCAAGAGGCACTAGTAGGGGAGGCCCTAAATACTCTCCCAGCAGCCAGCATCAGGTTGAAACTGATTACTGGGATCTGCTTGCAAGATCGTTACCAAGGGTAACAAAGGTTTAATAAGCAGCCTGTCGTGAAGCGTGTACTTGTGATAGGTGGGACGGCCTCCTGCAGTGAGACAGATGTTGTCGGTGCTCTCGCCATGAGTGGTCCATCTCTCACAGCAGATCTGTTCCCCAGAAGTCCTCTGCCTCTGCACAGGTATGGAAGAACAAGAGTTCGTGAGTACGTGTATGGAGCCTGCTCTAGGGGCAAGTCGGGGCTCCATTATATTACTGGTTGCGATGTAATGGAAGCAATTGGGAACAACAGCAACTCAGCCACCAAGTGGTAGGCCACGTCACATGACAGGGCGGGGTCAGTGCATGCTGAAGCGCACAGTGCGCAGAAGTCGCCAACTGTCTGCAGAGTCAATAGCTAAAGACCTCCAAACTTGGTGTGGACTTCAGATGAGCCCAACAACAGTGCATAGAGAGCTTCATGGAATGGGTTTCCATGGCCGAGCAGCTGCATCCAAGCCTTCCATCACCAAGTGCAATGCAAAGTGTCGGATGACGTGGTGTAAAGCACGCCGCCACTGGACTCTAGAGCAGTGGAGGTGTGTTCTATGGAGTGACCAATCATGCTTCTCTGTCTGGCAATCCGATGGATGTTTCTGGGTTTGGCAGTTGGCAGGAGAACGGTACTTGCCTGACTGCATTGTGCCAAGTGTAAAGTTTGGTGGAGGGGGGCAGAGCTTAAAATTTCAAGTCCTAAGCTACTAGCCAGGCCTAAGAGTTACTCACCACCAACAAACACATACAGAGACACCTGTGCACACACACAGGCACAATTTCATGCTCCTAACTTTGTGGGAAGAGTTTGGGGATGGCCCCTTCCTGCTCCAACATGACTGCGCACCTGTGCACCAAGCAACGTCCATAAAGACATGGAGGAGCCAGTTTTGGGTGGAGGAACTTGACTGTCCTGCACAGAGTCCTGACCTCAACCCCATAGAACACGTTTGGGATGAATTAGAGTGGAGACTGCGAGCCAGGCCTCCTCCCCCGACATCAGTGCCTGACCTGACAAATGTGCTTCTGAAAGAATGGTCCAACCTTCCCATAGACACCCTCCTAAACCTTGTGGACGGCCTTCCCAGAAGAGTTGAAGCTGTTATAGCTGCAAAGGGCGGGGCCAACTCAATATTGAACCCTACGGACTAAGACTGGGGGGCCATTAAAGGTCATGTGCGTGGAAAGGGCGGGGCCAACTCAATATTGAACCCTACGGACTAAGACTGGGAGGCCATTAATGGTCATGTGCGTGGAAAGGCCGGCGGCCCAATACTTTTGGCAATATAGTGTAAGATGCTTCCAAACAGACCCTAGGGCAAAATAACAATATCATAGTACTTAAAAAAAAATAAAACTTAGTCACGCTTCTTGGAACTATTGCTAAACTAACTACAAGGACCCTGACCTTCTGTACGGAGATCTTCTCCATCATTTCATATATTTATCTTACAACGTGGCCATCATATCAGGTTGCCATAGTTGCCATAATATCCTGCTGCTGTGATAATGCGAAAGTACAGCCAGTCTATGTTAGCAAATCGGTGCCGTGGTCACAAAGGAGTTAGACGGCCATTATCTGCCTCTTCTCATCCTAGCCCAACCCAACTGCTTGAAGCTTCTTAGACATCAAACGTGCGCGTGTAATTCTCAGCGTTCTTCAAGATTTTCCCAGAATTGTTTCCCGTGCTTTGCGATATCTTAAATTAAAGAAGAAACTGACTTTGGCAGTTGTAACGGATCAGCGCGCGAAGCTTCCATTCTCTTTCGGTTCACCGATTACGGTTTGAGACTCGAAGGAGATGAACTTCGCTGAGAATGGGATTGAAGTCTTGCAGGGTGAACGTTTAAAATGAATTCTGGCCATTTGTAAGGCTTGTAGGCCGGCTGTTGTCAATAAAGACTCTTAAGGCATCAGCATACAAATACATTTTGGACAATTTCATGCTCCCAACTTTGTGGGAGGAGTTTGGGGATGGCCCCTTCCTGTTTCAACATGACTGCGCACCAGTGCACCAAGAAAGGTCCATAAAGACATGGAGTAGCCAGTTTGGGGTGGAGGAACTTGACTGGCCTGCACAGAGTCCTGACCTCAACCCCATAGAACACCTTTGGGATGAATTAGAGCGGAGACTGCGATAAATTAGAGCAGTCTATGTTAGCAAATCGGTGCCGTGGTCACAAAGGAGTTAGACGGCCATTATCTGCCTATTCTCATCCTGGCCCAACCCAACAGCTTGAAGCTTCTTAGACATCAAACGTGCGCGCCGAGTGTAATGATCAGCATTCTTCAAGATTTTCCCAGAATTGTTTCTTGTGCTTTGCGATATCTCAAATTAAAGAAGAAACTGACTTTGGCAGTTGTAACAGATCAGCGCGCGAAGCTTCCATTCTCTTACGGTTCACTGATTACGGTTTGAGACTCGAAGGAGATGAACTTCGCTGAGAATGGGATTGAAGTCTTGCAAAGTGAATGTTTAAAATGAATTCAGGCCATTTCTAAGGCTTGTAGGCCAGCTGTTGTCAATAAAGACTTGAGAAGCTGGTGCCCACTGCCGTGGTAGATCTGTGTGTGAATAAAAAAAGCAACGGGAAGGGGGCCTTCTTCATGCAGCTTCGTGGGTGTCATAGAAATGACACCATTCCACTTCCAGACCAGCAACGTACCCGTACATGGCTGGACGTTCGGTGGTTGAACTGGAGTAATGACTGCAGCTGTAGGCATCACCCCAGTGGTGTCCTTAGGTTTCATGCTGCCCTAGGCAACATAAAAATCGGCTCCCCTCCACAGAGAGACCCTGACACCGACCAACACCCCCCTCCACCATGATGAGAGCCTGACATTGACCAACAATGCCCCAGCACTACCCCACACCCAAGACAGCCCTCCATGACCACCAACCCCCCCATACACTGACAACCCCCCACCACCCCAGTGAGAGAGAAGACACCTTCACAGCTCCTAGGCAACATAAAAATCAGCTCCCCACTACAGAGAGACCCTGACACCGACCAACACCCCCCTCCACCATGAAGAGAGCCTGACATTGACCAACAATGCCCCAGCACTACCCCCCCCCCCACACCCAAGAGAGCCCTCCACTACCACCAACCCCCCCCCCCATACACTGACAACCCCCCAACACCCCAGTGAGAGAGAAGACACCTTCACAGCTCCTAGGCAACATAAAAATCAGCTCCCCCCCCCCACGGAGAGACCCTGACACCGACCAACACCCCCCTCCCCCATGATGAGAGCCTGACATTGACCAACAATGCCCCAGCACTACCCCCCCACACCCAAGAGAGCCCTCCACTACTACCAACCCCTCCATACACTGACAACCCTCCACCACCCCAGTGAGGGAGAAGACACCTTCACAGCTCCTAGGCAACATAAAACTCGGCTCCCCCCCACGGAGAGACCCTGACACCGACCAACACCCCCCTCCATCATGATGAGAGCCTGACATTGACCAACAATGCCCCAGCACTCCCCCCCCCACACCCAAGAGAGCCCTCCACTACCACCAGCCCCCCCAAAAACTGACAACCCCCCCGCCACACCGGTGAGAGAGAAGACACCTTCACAGCTCCTAGGCAACATAAAAATCGGCTCCCCCCCACAGAGAGTCCCTGACAGCGGCCAACACCCCCCTCCATCATGATGAGAGCCTGACATTGACCAACAATGCCCCAGCACTGCCCCCCTGAAAAATTCTTCTGCCCCCCTGAAAAATGCCACCCTAGGCAAATGCCTTGTTTGCCTTGTGGTAAATACGCTCCTGCATCACCGCGTACCGTTTTTTAGAGCCGGCGGCTCTCTTGTACAAGCAATCAGAGCCACTAACTAGCCTCCCGATTGCTTGCACAAGCAGTGGGAGGGAATGGCTATTGGCAATTAATTTGGATCCATCCGAAGGTCAAATCCACCCAGTATAACGAATATAGGAAACGGATCCTGAAAACCAAATGGCCCAACACAACGACAGCAATGCAACTAAATTTCTACCTAAAGAATGCATCTGAAACAAAGAAAAAGAAAATTCCGGCGTGCCCATGTCTATCTGTGAAGCTGCTTTAACCCTCTGAATACCAGGATGAACCAGTTGCCCTCCTCCCTATAGCAGAACTACTGCTACAGGGCGGCAGGGCTGCGCAAAGTCATAAATATATATACGTGATTCGCATTTCTAGTTAGGGGGTGCGTGCCGCCCTACCCACACCGCCATTTGCGGCTACTGATGTCAATCGGAGATTCTCTGCCGGCACCCGGCGATTGCTGAGAAACAGTGACAGGGGAGAGACCTGTGTGCAGGGGCAGACTGACAACTCATGGGGCCCCCAGGCAATAGGAAATCATGGGGCCCCTGTGTCCTTGCCCACACTCAAACCACACCAAAAAAAAGTCTATGAAAGGTACCAGGGGCATGTCATGGGGCCCCCTACTGACCCCGGGCCCTCGGGCAGTGCCCGAGCACCTAAATGGTCAGTCCGCCCCTGCCTGTGTGTAAACAACATGGGTCTCTCTCCTGTCAGCAAGGACATGTTGCTGTGTATCTCTCTGCACAGCATGTCTCCCATCACACCCAGCACACAGTTAACCCTTTGATGGCCCCAGATGTTAATCCCTTCCTACCCAGTGCCATTATTACAGTGTCAGTGCTTTTTTTCTTAGCACTGATCACTGTATTGGTGTCAGTGGGGATGAATTCCACAAAATGTATAAATGCGGTAAAAACCAAGCTGTAGGTGCCCTCCATATGATAGGGGCTTGCGATTGGCTAGGTGTTGGCACCAAAAGCACAAGTTCCTACCATGCTCCTCTCCTGGCTAGAACAGTGACCCTCCTGCTGAGACTGTACCCTCTATCATCTTTTGCCCACTCCATGCCAGAGGCCTCCTCCCAACATTGCCAGCTGTTGACCTTTATATCCCTAAAGGAAGGAATGTCCACACACAGGGGTGTATTTGCCGCGAGGCAAACAAGGCGTTTGCCTAGGGCAGCACTTTTCATGGGGGCGGCGAGGTGGCACCCCCCCTTTTCCCACGGAAGTGACACTTAGGACACAGCTCTGGACATCCCCAGGAACATGAGCCAGGCTCTACATACACCATCAGGCAGCCCGCAACCTCTCTCGGATCCCACCTGGTTCCCATGTTGCACGTGTCCCTTCTTTCATCCCTTCTTCTGGGGGGAGGTGCTGCCCCCCTGAAAAATGCCACCCTAGGCAAGTGCCTTGTTTGCCTTGTGGTAAAGACTGTATGCCCCTGGGTCACATGACCCTAAACCTTGCCCGCAGCCTCTCTCGGATCCCACCTAGTTCCTGTGGTGCACGTGTCCCTTCTTTCATCCCTTCTTCTGGGGGGAGGTGCTGCCCCCTGAAAAATGCCGCCCTAGGCAAGTGCCTTGTTTGCCTTGTGGTAAATACTGTATGCCGCTGGGTCACATGACCCTAAACCCCGCCCGCAGCCCCTCTTGGATCCCACCTGGTTCCCATGGTGCACGTGTCCCTTCTTTCATCCCTTCTTCTAGGGGCGAGGTGCTGCCCCCCTGAAAAATGCCGTCCTAAGCAAGTGCCTTGTGGTAAATACTGTATGCCCCTGGGTCACATGACCCCCTTAAAAAGTGACAGGTGTGGACGCCCATGTGTCCTGATGAAGCTCACGATGAAATGCATTGACAGCCAACGTGTCTGTGAGCTCTGGCTGCGTCCATGCTGGCGGCCCCTTGTAGCTGCACATGATAAGTATGCACCAAATAGTGACAGGACTAGTCACAGGCTGAGGAGTCTTACGGCCACAACAGGATGCCCTGGGATGAGAGACAAGGTAGAGACTGACGGACGGAATCATTGCTCCAAGTGCTGGATGGGTGAGAGCCTCCATGTATTGAAGATTTGACATGCTAGTGGGATATGAGAAACTTTATAATAAGTGCCATGGGAATTTGGAACGTTTGAATACCGGCGTTACTATGGCTATGTTCTCCCCACTCAGATGCATGCTGCCGGTCTACTCAATGTCATCTGCTGCCTAATCTGCTCCTCTAATCTACTCAATGTCTTCTGCTGCCTAATCTGCTCCTCTGGTCTACTCAATGTCATCTGCTGCCTAATCTGTTCCTCTTATCTACTCAATGTCTTCTGCTGCCTAATCTGCTCCTCTGGTCTACTCAATGCCATCTTCTGCCTAATCTGCCCGTCTGCTGCCTAATCTGACCCTCTGGTCTATTCAATGTCTTCTGCTGCCTAATCTGCTCCTCTAGTCTACTCAATGCCATCTTCTGCCTAATCTGCCCATCTGCTGCCTAATCTGCTCCTCTGGTCTACTCAATGTCACCTGCTGCCTAATCTGCTCCTCTGGTGTACTCAATGTCATCTGCTGCCTAATCTGCTCCTCTAATCTACTCAATGTCATTTGCTGCCTAATCTGCCCCTCTGGTCTACTCAATGCCATCTTCTGCCTAATCTGTTCCTCTGGTCTACTCAATGTGGTCAACTGCCTAATCTGCTTCTCTGGTCTACTGAATGTCATCTGCTGCCTAATCTGCTCCTCTAGTCTACTGAATGTCATCTGCTGCCTAATCTGCTCCTCTAATCTACTCAATGTCATTTGCTGCCTAATCTGCCCCTCTGGTCTACTCAATGCCATCTTCTGCCTAATCTGTTCCTCTGGTCTACTCAATGTGGTCAACTGCCTAATCTGCTTCTCTGGTCTACTGAATGTCATCTGCTGCCTAATCTGCTCCTCTAGTCTACTGAATGTCATCTGCTGCCTAATCTGCTCCTCTAATCTACTCAATGTCATTTGCTGCCTAATCTGCCCCTCTGGTCTACTCAATGCCATCTTCTGCCTAATCTGCCTGTCTACTGCCTAATCTGCTCCTCTAGTCTACTGAATGTCATCTGCTGCCTAATCTGCTCCTCTAATCTACTCAATGTTATCCGCTGCCTAATCTGCTCCTCTGGTCTACTCAATGTCACCTGCTGCCTAATCTGCTCCTCTGGTGTACTGAATGTCATCTGCTGCCTAATCTGCTCCTCTAATCTACTCAATGTCATTTGCTGCCTAATCTGCCCCTCTGATCTACTCAATGCCATCTTCTGCCTAATCTGTTCCTCTGGTCTACTGAATGTCATCTGCTGCCTAATCTGCTCCTCTGGTCTACTCAATGTGGTCAACTGCCTAATCTGCTCCTCTGGTGTACTCAATGTCATCTGCTGCCTAATCTGCCCCTCTGGTCTACTCAATGTCAACTGCTGCCTAATCTGCTCCTCTGGTCTACCTAATGTCATCTGCTGCCTAATCTGCCCCTCTGGTCTACTCAATGTCATCTGCTGCCTAATCTTGTTCTCTGGTCTACTGAATGTCATCTACGGCCTAATCTGCTTCTCTGATCTACTCAATGTCATCTGCTGCCTATTCTGCTCCTCATGTGTCTCCGGCCATTGTTTCTATACCACAGCCTATACATGGTGCAATACTGATTGATCCAGCTGGGGACCAGGGGTGGACTGACCATTCGAGCACTCGGGCACTGCCCGAGGGCTCAGGGTCAGTAGGGGGCCCCATGAAATGCCCCTGGTACCTTTCATAGGCTTTTTTGGGTGTGCTTTAAGTGTGAGCAAGGACACAGGGGCCCCATGATCCCCTATTGCCTGGGGGCCCCATGAGTTGTCAGTCCGCCCCTGCTGGGCACTATCCATAGTGGTGCAGTAATGATCTGCCTTGGAATAAGGACTTACATGCGTTATGAGGCAATTACTCTCTTTGGATCCGGTCTCCTTTTGGACATTTTATTAGGATAGTTACCCATGTAATTAATACTGTATCTCCCTTGCCATCTGCACCATTAGTATAGGAAGCACTGCCATTTAGCATCTTCCCTCGATGATTCTAGGCGTTTGCCTTTACTTGCATTCAGTATACGACGGGGAATATCAAGTTCTAAGTACCTGATATCTCATATGAGATGGCAATTATATAAATCGGCTTGTACTGGAGCGTTCCCTGTGGTACAATTTCGTGGTACTGAAAGCAAGTTGTGCTGATTCAAATACTCTGTACTGAGTGATATGCATGTGGGTATGACTGCAGCGTGTGACAGCCCGGGTTCAAATGGGGAAATATTGAGGTGACATTTTATTCGCTTTTTGATGATGATTAATTTTTTATATGTGATCTGTATTTAACCGCTTCCCGACCCGCCCAATGGCAGACGTGGTGGCAGGGATGCACAAAATCATATATATATATATATATATATATATATATATATATATATACACGCTCCCTATCTGCACCTCTATTGGTTCCTCTGCATGTCAATCAGCGGATCCTGGGATCTCGGACTCGGTGGTCGTCCGCGGAACTGACAGGGAAGAGGTCTGAATGTAAACAATACAGATCTCTCCCCTGCTCTGCTGTGCAGTTTGTCTACACACTAAAACAGCACACAGTTAACCCTTTGATCGCCCCTCATGTTAACCCCTTCCTGCCCAGTGTCATTAGTACAGTGTCAGTGTTTTTTATTAGCACTGATCGCTGTATTGGTGTCACTGGGGATGTCAGCGACACCAAGTCAGTTCCCCCCCCAGTGTCATAATGCCCGCCGTAATCCCGCTATAAGTGACTGATCGCCATCATTACTAGTAAAAATAAATAAATAAAAATCCCAGTATCTTTCCCGCCATTTGTAGACGCTATAACTTTCACGTAAACCAATTAACTTACACGTATTGGGATTTTTTTAAGACTTTTTTTTAAAGATGTAGCAGAATACATTTTGGCCCAAATTTGTGAAGAAATTTTATTTTTAATGTTTTTTTTTTACTGGACATGTTTTATAGCAAAAAGTAAAAAATATTGGGGTTTTTTTTTTCAAAATTGTCAGTCATTTTTTTATAGAGCAAAAAATTAAAAACCGCACAGGCAATCAAATACCAGCAAAAGAAAGCTCTATTTGTGGGGAAAAAAAGGACATAAATTTCATTTGGGTGCAGCATTGCATGACCGCGCAATTGTCAGTCAAAGTAATGCAGCGCCGTATCGCCAAAAATGGCCCGGTCAGGAAGGGGGGTAAATCCTCTGGAGGGCGAGGGGTTAATAAAGGTTGTTTTTTTTACATTTTTTCACAATATGCTGCAGTTGGTTTCCTTGTCAGGCTGCTTTCTATAGGTTAATGCCTCTTTGCCTCTACCTAGATACATTTTTGGTTGGTACTGTATGTCCATGTACACAGCTCGGCCCCACCCACCGCTCCCTCCTCACTGGTTGTGATTGACAGCAGCGGAAGCCAATGGCTCCCGCTGCTGTGCCTCAGCCAATAAAGATGGAGAGCCGAGGCACTGGATCTCCATCAGGTTCAGGTAAGTATTAGGGTGGGCGCTGAGAGGGGGAGGTGCATACTGAAGGTTTTTTACCTTTATGCATAGAATTATTATTATTACATCGAATTTATATATTATTATTATTATTATACAGTATTTATATAGCGCCAAAGGGTATGCTCAGCGCTGTACAGTAGCAAGGGGGACAGAACATGAGACAAGACAGTAACAATACAATACACGAGGGGATCGAGGGCCCTGCTCTTTCGAGCTTACAATCTAGGAGGGAGGGGAGGGTGGCACAGGAGGAGATGGCTGTGGGGGATGGAATGGTGGGTGGAATGAAGGAGGTTGGTTGTGAGGTGAGGTTGGGTGTTAGGTGAGGGTGGGGTAGGCTTCCCTGAAGAGGAGGGTTTTCAGGGTGTGCCTGAAGGTGAGGAGGGTAGGTGACATTCTGATGGATTGGGGTAGGGAGTTCCAGAGGACGGGGGAAGTCCTAGAGAAGTCCTGCAATTGGGCGTGGGAGGAGGAGACCAGGGAGCTAGAGAGCAGGAGGTCCTGTGAGGAGCGGAGGGCACGGGTAGGGTAGTATCTGGGTATCAGGTCAGTAATGTAGTTCGGGGCGGCATTGTGAATGGCGTATATATATAGCGTATGCATATAGCGCCAAAGGGTTTGCTCAGCGCTGTACAACAGAGGGGGGGACAATACATGAAACAGTACAGCAACTACAAACAGCACACAAGGGGATTGAGGGCCCTACTCTTTCGAGCTTACAATCTAGGAGGGAGGGTGGTAGTGGTACAGGAGGAAGTGGCTGTGGGGGATGGAGTGGTAGGAGGAATGAAGGAGGACGGCTGTTAGGTGAGGGTGGGGTAGGCTTTCCTGAAGAGGTGGGTTTTCAGGGAGCGCCTGAAGGTGAGGAGGGAAGGCGACAATCTGATGGATTGGGGTAGTGAGTTCCAGAGGATGGGGGAGGACCTGGAGAAGTCTTGCAGTCGTGCGTGGGAGGAGGAGACCAGGGAGCAAGATAGAAGAAGGTCCTGTGAGGAGCGAAGTTTACTGGTAGGGTGGTACTTGGGGATTAGGTTGGTGAGGTAGGTAGGGGCAGTGTTGTAAATGGCTTTGTAGGTCAGAGTCAGTAGTTTGAATTTGATGCGTTGGGCAACCGGGAGCCAGTGGAGGGAGAGGCAGAGGGGGGTGGCAGAGGTGTAGCGGTTGGTGAGGTGGATGAGTCTAGTCGCTGAGTTCAGGATGGTCTGAAGCGGGGAGAGCCTGCACTGGGGTAGGCCGATGAGAAGGGAGTTGCAGTAGTCAAGGCGTGAGATAATCAGGGAGTGTACGAGTAGTTTAGTGGTGTCTGGGGTAAGGAAGGAGCGTATCTTGGCGATGTTGCGGAGGTGGAGCCTGCATGTGTTTGTAAGTGATTTGATATGAGGTTGGAAGGAAAGGTTTGAGTCCAGAATGACGCCAAGGACTTTGGCTTGCGGGGCGGGATTGATGGTGGTGTTGTTGGTAGTGATGGATAGGGTGGGGGGGGGCGCGGGCTGGGGGGAAGACGAGGAGCTCGGTTTTGAAGAAACCTTCAGCCTTTACAACCACTTTGAGCAATCCATCTTCCCTTAACAGTCTCTCTCCACCCAGCATCATTAGTACTTTCTGAGATAGAATCTTTGTGGTCACCTCCTCCTTGGGTACACCTCTCCTGGGATCCACCAATGGGATAGCCTCACTCCAGGGAACTCTTGGCCAGGCCTACAAAGCCTCTCGCAACCTGCCCTAGCCCCAACCTCCATAAAGGTTAAGAGGTACACAGCTGGCTCTTCTGGGTGCAGGTCTTCTTCTCCCCGACCTCCAGCCCTGTCCAGGGCCTCCACTTGCTGGCTACATCTGCCTAGATGTAGGGTGTTTGGCTTCCATGCCTCAGTTGCACTAGTGATCCTCCCAACCTGGCTTATATCTGGGTTCTGACTCACCCATTATATTGCTGGTCACCGGTCACTTTATTAGGTCCACCTTGCTAGTACCAAATTGGACCCCATTTTGCCTTCAGAACTGCCTTCATTCTTTGTGGCATAGATTCAACAAAGGTGTTGGAAACATTCCTCAGATTTTGGTTCATATTGACATGATAGCATCACGCAGTTGCTGCAGATTTGTCGGCTGCACATCCATGAACTGTTGATAAAAGGCAGGATGGATCCATGCTTTCATGTTGTCTACATCAAATTCCGACCCTACCATCTGAATGTTGCAGCTGAAATCCAGACTCATCAAAGCAGGCAATGTTCTTCCAATCTTCTATAGTCCAATTTCGGTGATCCTGTGCAAATTGTAGCCTCCGTTTCCTGTTCTTAGCTGACAGGAGTGGCCCCCGGTGTGGTCTTCTGCTGCTGTAGCTCATCTGCTTCAAGGTTGGACGTGTTGTGTGTTCAGAGATGGTATTCTGCATACCTTGGTTGTAATGAGTGGTTATTGGAGTTACTGTTGCCTTTCTATCAACTGGAACCAGTCTGCCCATTCTCCTCTGACCTCTGACATCAACAAGGCATTTTCCTCCACACAACTGCAGCTCACTGGATATTTTCTCTTTTTTCGGACCATTCTCTGTAAACCCTAGAGATGGTTGTGCGGGAAAATCCCAGTAGATCAGCGGTTTTTGAAGTATTCAGACCAGTCTGTCTGGCACCAACAACCACGCCACGTCCAAAGTCACTTAAGTAGTTGCACGTTACAGTCTGTGTAGGACAATCACTTCAGACCAGGGGCGGACTGATCATTTGGAAACTTGGGCACTGCCCGAGGGCCCGGGGTCAGTAGCGGGCCCCATGAGATGCCCCTGGTACCTTTTTCATAGATTTTTTTGAGTTTGGGCAAGGACACAGGGACCCCATGATCCCCTATTGCCCGGGGGCCCCATGAGTTGTCAGTCTGCCCCTGCTTCAGACATGCAAAGCGCCAACCACACTACTGTATGCCAGTCTAGAACGGAAGACTGATCTATTATTGCATTTCTCAGTTCCGTCCTTTGTTTGGAAAACCAAAGAAAACCTTTTCAATTCACAGTATTCACATCCCTTACTCCCTTGTATCTCATCTCCAGATTTGTATTATGTATCAGATACTTAAAGCCCCATCTACATTTATTTTTCCTCTGAAAAGATTTTATGATGAAACTTTCCATTCTTCTTCTCACTTTCTATGGGTTTTCTGGGAATGTGAAGTGGACACGACATGTTTTCACTTTCTTCATTTTTCTTTGAAAAGCAAGCCATTGATAATCCATATGAACGGTTCTACTTAAAATGGCTTGCAGTATAACGGGCTACAAATACAATGGCATTGTTACTACCAACAAAAGCATGGTGGCTTGGGTGTGATAATTGACGAAGTGCCGATGGTAAACGATGATAATTGCTTGGAAACAATAGGAAGCAGGAATGGTAGTTGTAAGAGGTCAAGGATGAGGGTCACTCTAATGATGTGCTGGAGGAAGATATGCAGAATTAACTGTTCAACAAAGAGAAGATTAACTGACACCAAACGATGTATGTGAAGCGTATTGAATGCAAAGGAACCTTACCAAACCCAAATTTAACTAGTGTAGCCCCCGGCAGTACTGGGACAGGCTGGTTCAGTGCCCAGGGCAAGGATGAGGAACCGCGTGCCTTCTCCCGCTCCTAATGCATGCCGTAGAATGAGGTGTATCACCCTTTGCCAATTCTGACCTCTTGCTCTGGCTGGCATGGAGTGCTTACAGCGCATGCATGGCCAATTGCTTGCTTTCTAGCAAGAAGGTAGTTGCAAATGCAATGTTTTTGGGCAGAGAGTAGACACATTGACAGGAGCTGTCAGAGCAACCCGGTGGTTTCTAGGCAGTGATCTGGAGCTCGTGTTGGGAGGGTGCGTCGTCCTCCCCCACTGCTGCACCCTGGGCGGCTGCCCCTCCTGCCCACCCCTTGTCCTTGCTCTGGCCCCTGGTCCACAATGCTGCTCTCTCTGGCAGCAAGGACCGGGCCAGGGGCGGACTGACAACTCCTGGGGCCCCCGGGCAATAGGGGATCATGGGACCCGTGTCCTCACCTACACTCAAACCGTACCCAAAAAAGTATGCGGTAAATAGGGAAAAAAACGAGCGCTGGATCTGACAGATTCAAGCCGCTAGCATAAAGGTAAACCTCGTATACCCTCTTCATAGACAATAAAATACAAAAAACCCAAAAAAGCCTATGAAAGGTACCAGGGGAATCTCATGGGGCCCCCTATTGATCCTGGGCCCTCGGGCAGTACCCGAGCGCCCGAATGTTCAGTCCGCTATTATCACTGCTGCTGAGATGTGTATGAAGCCCAACTAAGTTCCACCCACCACCCAGGACCACAGAGAGGAGGAGGAGGAAACTGAGCTGCTGTGGATTGTGGGAAGGGTGCAGCCTGCTGGGAGGAACAGTGACTTGTGGAGGATGTAGTCCTCTGGGAGACTGAGCCCAGCTAAGCCCCGCCCAACGCCCAGGACCACAGAGAGGAGAAGGAGGAAACTGAGCTGCTGCGGATTGTGGGAAGGGCACATCCTGCTGGGAGGAACAGTGACTTGTGGGGGATGTAGTCCTCTGGGAGACTGAGCCCAACTAAGCCCCGCCCACCACCCAGGACCACAGAGAGGAGGAGGAAACTGAGCTGCTGTGGATTGTGGGAAGGGTGCAGCCTGCTGGGAGGAACAGTGACTTGTGGAGGATGTAGTCCTCTGGGAGACTGAGCCCAACTAAGCCCCGCCCAGTGCCCAGGACCAGAGAGAGGAGGAGGAGGAGGAAACTGAGCTGCTGCGGATTGTGGGAAGGGCACAGCCTGCTGGGAGGAACAGTGACTTGTAGGGGATGTAGTCCTCTGGGAGACTGAGCCTGTACTACAGACTTGTCCTGGAACTACTTATCCCAGCATTACCAAAGGTCTGGAGAGAGGAAAAGGAAGGACCATGTCTAGGCTAGGTGCAGAAGACACACGTTGGGGTTGACTTACTAAAACTGGAGAGTGCAAAATCTGGTGCAGCTCTGCACAGGAACCAATCAGCTTCCAGTTTCTTTTGTCAAAGCGTAACAGAGCAGGATGAAATTAGAAGCTGATTGGTTTCTGTGCACAGCTACACCTTGCTCCTGTCTGCTGCTCTGTGTATGATTCCGGCTTGATCCTGACTTCGCTCCTGTCTGCTGCTCTGTGTATGATTCCGGCTTGATCCTGACTTTGCTCCTGTCTGCTGCTCTGTGTTGACCCCGGCTTGATCCTGACCTTGCTCCTACCTGATGTTCCATGTTGACCCCAGCTTAATCTTGACCTTGCTCCTGTCTGCTTCTCTGTGTATGACCTAGACCTGATCCTGACCTTGCTCCAACCTGATGCTCGGTGTTGACCTCGGCTTGATCCTGACCTTGCTCCTACCTGATGCTCCATGTTGACCCCGGCTTGATCCTGACATTGCTCCTGTCTGCTTCTCTGTGTATGACCCCGGCTTGATCCTGACCTTGCTCCCGTCTGCTGCTCTGTGTATGATCCCAGCTTGATCCTGACCTTGCTCCTACCTGATGCTCCATGTTGACCCCGGCTTGATCCTGACCTTGCTCCTTTCTGCTGCTCTGTGTATGACCCAGGCTTAATCCTGACGTTGCTCCTACTTGATGCTTTGTGTTGACCCTGGCTCTGTCTACTGACTTCATTTCCTGCTTTACCCATCTACCTGGATCCACGTGTCCTCTGGAGGACCTCCTCCTGCATCCGGTCCACCCACGGGGACCATCTCACCAGGCATCACCAAGCATCCATGCCATTGGCAACCCGTGCTTCTTTGGGCACTGCACCTTCCGTTATCACCTTCAGGGTGAACTGCACTTAGCCGTAAGGGGAGCCCTCTCTCCATTCCAGCCTCCGGTCAGGTACGTGACAGCAGCTCAGCCAAAACTGGGGCTGCTGGAATGAGACCAGCAGCTGCCATGGAACTGGAGCGCTACAAGCTCCTGACACATGATCACAGCACTCAACATTTTGGTATCTAACAGGTGCCAAAAGCGTCCCTTGCACCTCCCATGTGCCAGGCAGGCAACGTACACTCAAAATTGGCAACAAACAGGCAAAGTAATTTTGGCTGAAGGGACCTACAAAGTTTGTCTGGCTTTACAAAAGCATTTCCTGAGCACAAAGTAGCTTTATATTCTTTGCGTCTATCGAGAAAACATATAAAGGAAACTTTTTTTTGTGCCCAGAGTTCAACTTTCACTGAATTTGCAAATTAATAAAACAAACTTCCTCTAGAAGCTCCCTTGAATATGACAATCTTTGATGCTCCCCTAGTGTTCACCGGCTTCAAAGAGAAGACAATCCTACGCAGCATCATATCAGAAAAAGTGGAAGTCTGAGACTGTCTGAGGTCAGTTGGAGAATAGTTTTTTTGGAATACATTTGATAGTTGTTCGTACAGATGTAGCGTTCACCCATTGAAGGGGGTCCTCTGATGCAGCTGGGCTAACCCAGCCACAACGCCAGGACAAGGTCATCTAGCGCCCAAGATGACAACGCCAAACGGAGCCCCACCCCCCTCCAAAATGTATGTGTATTATGGGGTTGGTTTACTAAAGGCAAATACAGGCGTACCTCGGTTTACGAATTTAATTCGTTCTGCGGGACTTTTCGTATTGCATAAAATTGCGTATTGCATAAAATTCATAAACCGAAATGCGGTTTCCCATAGGAATGCATTGAAAACCAATTAATCCGTTCCGGAGGTCAGAAAAAAGTAAAAAAAAAGTCTTATGTGTTCAAAACTCTTTATAAAATTCACTTTAAAGGCATAAATACTGTACAGGGACATTATTAAAAATTAATTCGTAAATGCATTGAAAACCAAGTAATCCGTTTCGGAAATGGGAAAAAAGTAAAAAAAAAGTGTTATCTGTTCAAAACTCTTTATAAAGTGCACTTTAAAGACATAAAAGGACATGATTAAAAAAAAATTTGTAAATGCATTGAAAACCAATTAATCCATTCCGGAGGTCAGAAAAAAGTAAAAAAAGGTCTTATGTGTTCAAAACTCCTTATAAAGTGCACTTTAAAGGCATAAATACTGTACAGGGATATGATTAAAAATGAATTCGTAAATGCATTGAAAACCAATTAATCCATTCCGGAAGTCGGAAAAAAGTTAAAAAAATGTTTTATCTGTTCAAAACTCTTTATAAAGTGCACTTTACAGGCATAAAGGGACATGAAAAAAATTTGTAAATACATTGAAAACCAATTAATTTGTTACTGAGGTCAGAAAAAAGTAAAAAAAAAAGTCTTTTATCGGTTCAAAACTCTTTATGAACTGCACTTTAAAGGCATAAATACTGTACAGGGACATTATTAAAAATTGATTCGTAAATGCATTGAAAACCAATTAATCCTTTCCAGAGGTCAGAAAAAAGTAAAAAAAAGTTTTATCTGTTCAAAACTCTTTACAAAGTGCACTTTAACCGCTTCAAGTCTGGACACTTTCACCCCCTTCCAGTCTGGACACTTTCACCCCCTTCCAGTCTGGACACTTTCACCCCCTTCCAGTCCTGACACTTTCACCCCCCTTCCAGTCTGGACACTTTCACCCCCCTTCCAGTCTGGACACTTTCACCCCCTTCCAGTCCGGACACTTTCACCCCCTTCCAGTCCGGACACTTTCCCCCCTTCCAGTCCGGACACTTTCCCCCCCTTCCAGTCCGGACACTTTCCCGCCCTTCCAGTCCGGACACTTTCACCCCCCTTCCAGTCTGGACACTTTCACACCCCTTGCAGTCTGGACACTTTCACCCCCTTCCAGTCCGGGCACTTTCCCCCTCTTCCAGTCCAGACACTTTCACCCCCTTCCAGTCCGGACACTTTCCCCCCCTTCCAGTCCGGACACTTTCCCCCCCTTCCAGTCCGGACACTTTCACCCCCTTCCAGTCCGGACACTTTCCCCCCTTTCCAGTCCGGACACTTTCCCCCCCTTCCAGTCCGGACACTTTTCCCCCCTTCCAGTCCGGACATTTTTACCACCTTCCAGTCCGGACGCTTTCCCCCCCCTTCCAGTCCGGACGCTTTCCCCCCCTTCCAGTCCGGACGCTTTCCTCCCCTTCCAGTCCGGACGCTTTCCCCCCCTTCCAGTCCGGACACTTTCCCCCCCTTCCAGTCCGGACACTTTCCCCCCCTTCCAGTCCGGACACTTTCCCCCCCTTACAGTCCGGACACTTTCACCCCCTTCCAGTCCGGACACTTTCACCCCCTTCCAGTCCGGACACTTTCCCCCCCTTCCAGTCCGGACACTTTCCCCCCCTTCCAGTCCGGACACTTTCCCGCCCTTCCAGTCCGGACACTTTCACCCCCCTTCCAGTCTGGACACTTTCACACCCCTTCCAGTCTGGACACTTTCACCCCCTTCCAGTCCGGACACTTTCCCCCTCTTCCAGTCCAGACACTTTCCCCCTCTTCCAGTCCAGACACTTTCACCCCCTTCCAGTCCGGACACTTTCCCCCCCTTCCAGTCCGGACACTTTCCCCCCCTTCCAGTCCGGACACTTTCACCCCATTCCAGTCCGGACACTTTCACCCCCTTCCAGTCTGGACACTTTCACCCCCTTCCAGTCCGGACACTTTCACCCCCTTCCAGTCCGGACACTTTCCCCCCTTTCCAGTCCGGACACTTTCCCCCCCTTCCAGTCCGGACACTTTTCCCCCCTTCCAGTCCGGACATTTTTACCACCTTCCAGTCCAGACGCTTTCCCCCCCCTTCCAGTCCGGACGCTTTCCCCCCTTCCAGTCCGGACGCTTTCCCCCCCTTCCAGTCCGGACGCTTTCCCCCCCTTCCAGTCCGGACACTTTCCCCCCCTTCCAGTCCGGACACTTTCCCCCCCTTCCAGTCCGGACACTTTCCCCCCCTTACAGTCCGGACACTTTCCCCCCCTTCCTGTCCAGGCCAATTTTCAGCTTCCAGCGCTATCACACTTTGAATGACAATTGCGCGGTCATACAACACTGGACCCGTATAAATTTTTTTGCATTTTTTTTGAGACAGATAAAACTTTATTTTGGTGGTATTTATTCACCGCTGGGATTTTTTTTTTTTTTTTGCTATATAAATGAAAAAGTCCAAAAATGTTGAATAAAAGCGTTTTTCTTATAAGTGCCGAGGGTTTATGTTGACTTTAGGTTCTTCCTGTTCTTCCTTTCACTTTTCTTTATGTAGTGCAGTGTTGAGTTGCTGAGCTGTTTTTATTGTTACGCCATCTATTGCTATGTGTAATGTAAAAAAAGAAAAAGCGAAGAATGAAGCTTTTAATACCAGCAATGCCTTGCAGACCTCTTTGACTTCTTCGTTGACTTTCTATGGTTGATGTCCTTGAATGATAGAAAAGAGCGTTGGTGTGGTGGTGGTGGTGTCCTTGGTGTCAGTCCATAGGAATCTTGCTCAGAGACACATCATTCCAGGCACAACTGTGTGTTTGACTGTCTTAGGATTGTGTTGTTTTCAGTCTGTGAAGGTCAAAAAAGAGCATTATCATCTGCAACGCGCCCACTCAATGATTCCATCGCCTTTCCTCAGCATTCCGATCCCCTATAGAATAAAGAAGAACTCTAGGAAGCACTGTCTATATAGAAACATTTCCCTCACAAAATTCCGGGATTACTGCGCCAACGCCACAAAAAAACGGGGTGAGGCGTGTCAAGGTGTTGTCGGGCTTTTTTGTGTCATTGATGCAGTAAAGGCTTCTTTCTGGCAACTCGACCATGCAGCTCATTTTTGTTCAATTGTCGTCATATTGTGCTCCTTGAAAAAACCACGCCATCTTTTCCCAGAGCAGCCTGAAGTTACCTGTGGGGGGTTTTCTTTGCATCCCGAACCATTCTGCTGGTAGTCAGGGCTGAAATCTTTCTTGGTCTTCCTGACCTTGGCTTGGTATCAAGAAATACCCAAATTTTCCACTTCTTCATAAATAATTGAACAGTACTGACTGGCATATTCAAGGCTTTGGATATTTTTTTTAGATCTCTTTCCATCTTTATAAAGTTCCATTACCTTGTTACGCAGGTCTTTTGACAATTCTTTTCTGCTCCCCATGGCTCAGTATCTAGCTTGCTCAGTGCATCCACGTGAGAGCTAACACACGCACTGACTATTTATACACTGATACTAATTGCAATTTAAAAAGCCGCAAATGTGAGAAATATTTGTATCCTGAATATCTTTTTTTTCTGCAATCTTTTTTGTCTTCCTGACCTTGGCTTGTTATCAAGAGATCCCCGAATTTTCCACTTCTTAATAAATGATTGAACAGCACGGACTGGCATATTCAAGGCTTTGGATATCTTTTTATATCCTTTTCCTTCTTTATAAAGAAACGTTTGAGCACAACTGTATCATGAAAGTATGTCTGCATCCCTGCACCCGGCTTCAAATGCTTCCTTATGCACCAACATAAGTCGCAGTCTGTCTGAACAATATGGTCACCTGCTGACTCGCACCATCCACAGGCAGTTTAACTCTTTGAAAAGGCACAGAAGCCTAATCCAACACAGTTTTAATTCAAATACTGTATATGCAGCCCAGAGGATGATTTTTCTTTCTTTTGAAGTGTAAGACGACAATGGGGGAACAGCTGAGCAGAGAATTTTTGGCACAATGCAGTCAGGCAAGTACCGTTCTCCTGGCAACTGCCAAACCCAGACACGTCCATCGGATTGCCAGACAGAGAAGCGTGATTGGTCACTCCATAGAACACACCTCCACTGCTCTAGAGTCCAGTGGCGGCGTGCTTTACACCATGGCATCTGACGCTTTGCATTGCACTTGGTGATGGAAGGCTTGGATGCAGCTGCTCGGCCATGGAAACCCATTCCATGAAGCTCTCTATGCACTGTTGTTGGGCTCATCTGAAGGCCACACCAAGTTTGGAGGTCTTTAGCTATTGAGTCTGCAGACAGTTGGCAACTTCTGCGCACTGTGCGCTTCAGCATGCGCTGACCCCGCCCTGTCATGTGACGTGGCCTACCACTTGGTGGCTGAGTGGCTGTTGTTCCCAATTGCTTCTGCTACATCACAACCAGTAATATAATGGAGCCCCGACTTGCCCCTAGAGCAGACTCCATACACGTACTCACGAACTCTTGTTCTTCCAGAGGACTTCTGGGGAACAGATCTGCTGTGAGAGATGGACCACTCATGGCGAGAGTACCGACAACATCTGTCTCACTGCAGGAGGCCGTCCCACCTATCACAAGTACACGCTTCATGACAGGCTGCTTATTAAACCTTTGTTACCCTTGGTAACAATCTTGCAAGCAGATCCCAGTAATCAGTTTCAACCTGATGCTGGCTGCTGGGAGAGTATTTAGTGCCTCCCCTACTAGTGCCTCTTGCTTCAGCTTTTTGCTTCTGCCAGATTCTGGTTGCCATTTGATGCTGATGTTGCTCCTGCCCTATACCCTCCTGCCTTGTTCTCCCTTGTTCTTGATCCTAGTTTTGGTCTCGCCCCTCCCATCTACTGCCCGCACCTCCAGTTTTCCTCTGCTTTTTGGTGTTCCCCATGCTGTATATACTGTATGTAGCAGCGGTCTCCAAATGGTGGCCCTTTGCTTGCTTTTATCCAGGCTTTTGGGCTATTATTCCCCCCACTGTCGTCAACAGTGGGGCATAGGTCCTGCCACTGACACTGATAATATGGCAATATTCCTCCCACTGACACCAATGATGGGGCACTATTCCTCCCACTGACACCAATGATGGGGCACTATTCCTACCACTGACACCAATGATGGGGCACTATTCCTCCCACTGATACCAATGATGGGGCACCATTCCTCCCACTGACACCAATGATGGGGCACTATTCCTCCCACTGATACCAATGATGGGGCACTATTCCTCCCACTGATACCAATGATGGGGCACTATTCCTCCCACTGACACCAATGATGGGGCACTATTCCTCCCACTGACACCAATGATGGACTACTATTCCTCATACTGATAACAATGATGGGACACTATTCCTCCCACTGACACCAATGATGGGGCACTATTCCTCCCACTGACACCAATGATGGACCACTATTCCTCATACTGATACCAATGATGGGGCACTATTCCTCCCACTGACAACAATGATGGGGCACTATTCCTCCCACTGACACCAATGATGGGGCACCATTCCTCCCACTGACACCAATGATGGGGCACTATTCCTCCCACTGATACCAATGATGGGGCACTATTCCTCCTACTGACACCAATGATGGGGCACTATTCCTCCCACTGACACCAATGATGGGGCACTATTCCTCCCACTGACACCAAGATGGACCACTATTCCTCATACTGATAACAATGATGGGACACTATTCCTCCCACTGACACCAATGATGGGGCACTATTCCTCCCACTGACACCAATAATGGGGCACTATTCCTCCCACTGACACAAATGATGGGGCACTATTTCTTCCACTGACACCAATGATGGGACACTATAGAGGGTGTCTATGGGAAGGTTGGACCATTCTTCCAGAAGCACATTTGTCAGGTCAGGCACTGATGTCGGGGGAGGAGGCCTGGCTCACAGTCTCCGCTCTAATTCATCCCAAAGGTGTTCTATGGGGTTGAGGTCAGGACTCTGTGCAGGCCAGTCAAGTTCCTCCACCCCAAACTGGCTTCAGAGACACCCCCTTCTGGGGAACTACAAAATAGGCTGTCAGGCCTAAGAGAAGTACGATGAAGAATTCTCCCTTTTTAACATCGGAACCAACTTTGGGGAGAAAAGGCATCCTTTTGCTCTGACACTTGAACACTGCTTAAACCAAGGCAGACGGCAAGTATTCTACCGCTCTAAACTTCTTTCTGTTATCTCTCTGATGTTGTATTGCTCTGTGTATTTATATATGGTCTCCTCCTCCCATGCCCGCCAACAGGACTTCTCCAGGGTGTCACCCATCCTCTGGAACTCCCTGCCCCAACCCATCAGATTATCACCTATTCTCCTCTCCTTTAGGTGCACCCTGAAAGCCCATCTCTTCAGGGAAGCCTACCCCACCCCCTGCTAACTTGCCGACCTCCTCCACTCTTCCTACCACCCCATCCCCCACAGCTATCTCCTCCTGTGCCACCATCCCCTCCCTCCTAGATTGTAAGCTCCAAAGAGCAGGGCCCTCGAACCCCTCATGTTTTGCATTGTATTGTGTAACGGGGTTAGCTCGGCAGCGGGTGTGTGTGACCCCCTGGATGGGTGCACAACACCAAAAAGACAGGCACAGCACAACAACAGTGAAGGTGAAAACAAACAGGTGCAATTTATTTACAATATTTACAGAAAAATGGTAAACCAAACAGAAACATCAAAATAAATCCTGGCCAATTTGGCTACTTACTGCAACAACAGCTTTCCCTAGCTACCCACTAGGTACAGCCTGCTGCTATACCTAGTTGCTAGTACTTGGAGGCCGGCCACACAGGCTTTGGTCTCTCTGCACACAGATAACACTGTTCAACAAATTTTAATTTTTTGCCAGTTTTGGAAACAAAAGGATCCATTTCTTAATGAATTTCACATTCTGAGTTCAAATATAAGAATGAAATTTGTCAATTTGCTCTAGTTTTTCTGTAAACGGAAAGTTTTCTACTATAGGCGTAATGACTACATAATGCACAATAATTATATAGATAGATGTCTTTCCACAAATATAAAGCAAGTGATATGACTACATAACAAAGCCTGAATGGCATAATATATTGCATAGGATTACCAAGAAAAATTATAGCCATAAGCTAAGTTGAATCATTTTAATACTTAGGATTCTCACTAGTTTTGTCTTCAGTTTGTGTCGGTTTTGCTTCTCTTGGCTTTTCTCTTGTATTCGAGGAAAGGGCTATCTCTTACAACTGTCCAGCAATAGTCAGCAAGCATTGATGGGCTCCATTTACCTTGATATCTTCTTTCCATAGCTGCAATGTCTTGATGGAAGCGCAGATAACTTTTTCTTCTTATTTAGCCCTTTTACAATTGGAGGCACCATACAAAAGTAACAATTACTAACATGATCTGTTGGCTCTCTCCAAATCATTGGCACAGCGAAAGGCATAGATGCCTTTTTTCCATTCAACCATTGCTCCAGTGCCGTCCCACAAGAATTGCAGCATATATGTGGTGCCCAGCTCTTGTCCTGGTCTCCTATCTTGCAGCCAAAATACAAGTTGTAGGCTTTCCTAATCATTCCTGTTATCCTCCTTTTTTGTGAGATAAAAGTTATTTCACCGCAGATATAGCAGAAATTATCTGCTTTATTCACACAAGTTCAAGGCATTACTGAGTAGCCTATATAAGCAGAAAACGAAATGTAAAGACGAACTCCAATCAGCTACAGATACTGCAGCTTTTATGCAGTGAAGTGATGCAATTAAAGGCTAATATTGCATCATCTCAGTATACATGACATTTTCTATTGGTCACCAGTATCAATTGCCCAATATGCAGCTGAAGTTGCATCATAATTTTGAATGGCTTACGTCATTAGATGGGTGAATATATCATGGAAACTAGAGCCAATCAACATTTTTTAGGGTCATTTTTGTTTTCAGCACCCCAAAATTATGTAAGATTAGCTAATTTTATGCCCAAGACTTTTTACCTGTTGAACAGTGTAACAGGTCAGCTCCCCAGACAGTTCAGGCACAGATCTGGTTCCAGGTTGGAGCAACTCCCTAAGCACTCTGGGAAGTTTTATACAGGTGGTAATGAGCCCACTACCTTCAGCTGGGCTCATTACCTCAGTGCTGAAGGACTCAGCACTTCCCTCTAGTGGTACAAATCCCCATAAAGCCTGAACCTCGGACAAATATATCGTCCATCCAGGACGCAACCAGGTGATTTCACCTGCCTACTGTCACAATTGTATTGTTATTGTTCTGTCCCACATTGTAATGTACAGCGCTGAGCGAACTATTGGAGCTTTATAAATACTGTATAATAATAATAATATTATATATACAGTATATTGGCTACATCTTTTTCTGTAAATACTTTTATTGCACCATTTTGACCTTTTTAGTAAAAAATCTTATTTTCTGAAAAGTGTTGAACTGTTTCTAAAGCTCTTTAATGCAAACTAAGAATCCCTGCCTCTGAAGAGCGCTACTGTGTGTTTTAAACCTCTATATACATCTGCCTGCGGTGACAGTGTGTATACAGATGATTATTCAAACATCATAGGGGGTGGTGGCAGTGTGAAGGGTTAATTGCGTAATTAACCTGACCCGGTAACAATGGCTCTCAGGCTGCGGTACATAAGATTGTGGTCTGGTGCGCTGGAAAAATCTTTGTGCAGGGTGCAGCTGAGCGTGGCATTGTTATGCATGTGACAGCGCAGTTTTAGATTGGCTAGTCCTTCGGTCACAAGTCGGTGAGAAGGGCTGGGGGTCTGACGCCGCAACCGTCACATAGACATCCATCAGTAAAGACAGCCTTCAGAACAGACCTGTTTCCCAGGCCTAACCCCTCAGTACATATCCCATTCCAGCCTTACCCCTCAATACAGGCCCATTCTCAACCTAACCCCTCAGTACAGTAATTCCTCCCTCCCCCCCCCCCCACAGTACATTCTCCCAGTCTAGTACAACCCTCCTCTCCCAGCCTAACCCTTCAGTACAGACCCCAACCAGTACAGACCCACCTGGTACAGACCCCCTTTAGTACAGATCTACTTACAGATGCAGGTTCAACATAAACAGGAATAAACTATTCCCAATAATGGGAACTTTGAAGACTCTGTACTAAGGCAAAAGGTGCACAATTAAGTTCAATAAAATAATAGAATTTTATTGATAACAATACAAACACTAAAAATGAATCACTTATGACCACATGAATGCATCTGCAATACATAGAAAAATCACATTAAAAAAACCCAGAAAATTATACATAGAATCCAGAATTGATGCTCGTACGTTCCTGCTGACTTTGCCCAACGTGTTTCGTAGCCTAATCACTGCTTCTTCAGGGACACCGCAGAAGCATCACAATATTACGATAGGTCAAGCATACAAGAATTCCAAAGCTCCATTGGGTTGCCACCAGTAGTCATGTGTCCTCCAAGCCTCCATCACAAAAGGCGGGGAATGGGGTTAGAGGCACTGGACCACACAAGGAGAAGACAGAGGTCTTACCGGACTAACGACCAGCACAGCAAGAAGTGTCCACTCAGGTCCCAGTAATCAGCATCAACTGCAGGGTGGCATGTTTAGAATAAGGGAGGTCTTCCCCTGGGCTGTCTCCAAGGAGGAGCCTTCCCTTGGTTCTAAAAAGCTGCTGTCAAACAGGTAGAATTGGCGTTAGAGTGCCAGTACCTGGTAGGGGCTGTATGCCACCGCATCCCCCTAAGTACAACACTGAACAAAGGAAGGGTTGGCCACTTAAGGGTTGTTCATCATCTCGATGCCACAAAACAAATTCTTCATCAAATCTCCTGACTTCCACTTGGCGCGGCACTGCCCTGGCCTCAGACTTAGGCCTATGTCTGTCCCTGCTCTACGCAGGTCTCTTACAACTCTCTATGCACACATACACTTATGGGGGCAGTAAAACATGGCTCAGTCGTGGGTATTTACCCCCACCCCGGCCAGCTGAAAAGGTGTAAACGAGCCCGTTATGAGTTGTCCCCCAGACCACACTCACTTTATAGGTGATCCCTCCCCTAACTATGTGGGAAACCAGCCACTTGGGCAATGACCCCCTCAATATTACCCTTTATTAAGCTACTGCCCATGATCAGTAACTCAAATAAGAGAGATCAGTGCTATCTTAATAGAATCATGGGCCCCTGGGAAAAGTAATGCACTGGGGCCCATACCAGCCTGAATCAGGTATCCCCATACATCAGGTGTCCCCATCACAATTTTCCCATACATCAGGTATCCCCATCATAGCGCCCCCATACATCAGGTGTACCCATCACAGTGCCCCATACATCAGGTATCCCCATCACAGTGCCTCCATACATCAGGTATCCCCATCACAGCGCCCCCATACATCAGGTGTCCCCATCACAGTGCCCCCATACATCAGGTGTCCCCATCACAGCGCCCCCATACATCAGGTGTCCCCATCACAGCGCCCCCTTACATCAGCTGTCCCCATCACAGCGCCCCCATACATCAGGTGTCCCCATCACAGCGCCCCCATACATCAGGCGTCCCCATCACAGCGCCCCCTTACATGAGCTGTCCCCATCACAGCGCCCCCATACATCAGCTGTCCCCATCACAGCGCCCCCATACATCAGCTGTCCCCATCACAGCGCCCCCATACATCAGGTGTCCCCATCACAGCGCCCCCATACATCAGGTGTCCCCATCACATTGCCCCCATACATCAGGCGTACCCATCACAGCGCCCCCATACATCAGGCGTACCCATCATAGTGCCCCCATACATCAGGCGTCCCCATCACAGTGCCCCCATACATCAGGTGTCCCCATCACAGCGCCCCCATACATCAGGTATCCCCATCACAGCACCCCCATACATCAGGTGTCCCCATCACAGCGCCCCCATACATCAGGTGTCCCCAACACAGTGTCCCCATCCATCAGGAGTCCCATCACAGTGTCCCCTTACATCAGGAGTCCCCATCATTGTGTCCCCATCACAGTGTCCCCATACATCCGGTGTCCCCATCCATCAGGTGTCACCATCACAGTGTCTCCTTGCATCAGGAATCCCCATCAGTGTCTTCATCACAGTATCCCCTTACATCACAGTGTCCCCATCATAGTGTATCCATACATCAGGTGTCTCCATCACAGTGCCCCTATCCATCAGGTGTCCCCATCACAGTGTTCCCATACATCAGGTGTACCCATCACAGTATCCCTATCCATCAGGTGTTCCCATTACAGTATCCCTATCCATCAGGTGTTCCCATCACAGTGTCCCCATCAGTGTCACCACACATCAGGTGTCCCCATCACAGTGTCCCCATCACAGTGTCACCACACATCAGGTGTCCCCATCACAGTGTCCCCATCACAGTGTCACCATACATCAGGTGTCCCCATTATAGTGTACTTATACATTAGGTCTCCCCATCACAGTGTCCCATTCAGTTGTGCCCACCCCCTTCCCCCTTGTACTCACAGATCACAAATGCTGTTACCACCTGCAATGAAGGCAGCTCCTCTTTTCTCTCCCATGCTGAGACTGAGGTGAGTTCTCAATCTCAGTGTGGGCTCTCTTCCACCCCCTGCAGGAGGGAGGAGAAAGCTGAATCCTCTCTCCAGACAGCCACTGCTTCTTCTTACAGAAGTGTGAAAGATGAGAGGCACACTTGGCCAAATCACCAGTAAACCCCCCTTTCCCCAACACAATGCCCTGGCTTCCCCTTTGTCCTAGAAGTGATCATGAGGCCCCCATGCACCTGGGGCCCCTGGGCAGCGCTGAGGTGTGCCTATTCAACAAAGTGGTTACAATGGCAAAACTTCAGATACAGTAAAGTCAGTTGGGTCAGTCTCGGATCTCTGGCCACTCGCTGTTGGGTGTGCAGAATACCCGTGAACCAATGGCAGTTTGAGTCATGTGACCCATAGAGATTAGGCCTTCCATTCGCTTCCTTATCGATGTTACCAATATTGTGACATTTGAAAGAAATGCGGAATGATTGCAGCACGTGCCTATTGTGCCGTGTTCTGTTCATGTCACGAAGGCCGAATGACAGGATGCCCACATGGGCCGCATTGAGTGTGCCTCCACCCCGTGAGAGCACAAAACAAACAGTTCCCCTCATATCATTGCTGGCACTTAGGATGACTAACAGATGGAAGGTTCAGCTTATGTGTTCTATTATGTGAGCTCAGAGCCTGAAATATTTTACCTCTGGCATCCGCTGTCAGTGACTCACCTCCTGCAAGCTGCCGCCTTGTGACACAGAAATATTCTATGTGTTGACACAGTGAGAGTATCATCATAAAAAACATTGTAAGGAAAGATAAAATACAATGATATATTATCATACAACAGTATATTAAAATACAAGGATGCAAGAGAAAAACAATGATACAATAAAATACAGTGATACGATATATCAAATACAATGATACATGAAAATACAGCAATACAATAAAATACAAGGATACATTAATGATTAAAATACAAAGATACAATAACATACAACAATACAATAAAATACAACAATACATTAAAAGACAAAGATACAATAAAATACAACAATACAATAGAATACAAAGATACAATAGCATACAACAATACAATAAAAGACAAAGATACAATAAAATACAACAATACAATAAAATGCAAGAATACAATAAAATACAATGATACAATAAAAGACAAAGATACAATAAAATACAACAATAAAAACAAAACAAAGATACAATAAAATACAACAATAAAATAAAAGCCAAAGATACAATAACATACAACAATACAATAAAAGACAAAGATACAATAAAATACAACAATACAATAGAATACAAAGATACAATAGCATACAACAATACAATAAAAGACAAAGATACAATAAAATACAACAATACAATAAAATGCAAGAATACAATAAAATACAATGATACAATAAAAGACAAAGATACAATAAAATACAACAATAAAAAAAAAACAAAGATACAATAAAATACAACAATAAAATAAAAGCCAAAGATACAATAACATACAACAATACAATAAAAGACAAAGATACAATAAAATACAATAAAAGACAATTTTACAATATATCAAATACAATGATACAAGAAAATACAATACAATACAGGGATACGTTAAAATACAAAGATAAAATAAAATACAACAATACAATAAAATACAATTTTACAATATATCAAATACAATGATACAAGAAAATACAATACAATACAGGGATACGTTAAAATACAAAGATAAAATAAAATACAACAATACAATAAAATACAGTGATACGATATATCAAATACAATGATACATGAAAATACAGCAATACAATAAAATACAAGGATACAATAAAATACAACAAAAGAATAAAATACATTGATATGATATATATCAAATATAATGATACATGAAAATACAGCAATACAATAAAATACAATATTACAATAAAATACAATTATACAATATATCAAATACAATGATGCAAGAAAATACAACAATACAATAAAATAAAGCAATAAAATACAATATACAATATCTCAAATATAATAATACAATAAAATACAACAATACAATAAAATACAATAATACAAGAAGATGCTATGATACAATAAAATACAGCAATACAATAATGCAATTAATCAAATAAAATTATACAATACGTATATCAAATACAATAATTCAAGAAGATACTATGATATGATAAAATACAATTATACATTAAATCAAATACAATGACACAGGAAAATACAAAAATGCTATAAAATAAAGCAATACAGTAAAATACAATGATACAGTATCTCAAATATAATAATACAACAAAAATAATTGCAATTAAAAACAATACAATACAATGATACATATATCACATACAATAATACAAGAAGATACTATGAAACAATAAAATACAGCAATAAAAAAAAATACAATGATGCAATAAAATACAGCAATACAATGATACAATATATCAAATACAACAATATAAGAAGATAAAAGGATACAGTAAAATACAACAATACAATAATATAAGATACAATGATACAATATATCTAATACAATAATACAACAAGATAAAAGGATACAGTAAAATACAACGATACAATCATCCAAAAAATACAATGATACAAGGAAGTATGAGGATACAATAAAAGACAACAATGCAGTAAAATACAATGATATAATAAGATACAAGAATACAATAATATACAATACAATAAAATACAACATGTGGGAAAGTGTCTCAAGTGTAGCACTTCCCAGGACGCAGTCTTCTCACAAGATTTTGTTTGGGATATTCTTGCCCACTTTTATTGAAAGAAAGTTCTAGGAACACACAGGGGTTTCCCTCGCAGGGGTTTTCAGCATCCTTCTTCCATAGATGCAACTAAGTCATTCACTTTCTTGCTTTAAAAAAGTCCTGGATTCTTTCTTGGATACACAGAATATAACTGGACATAACATTTATAGGTAAAGTTGATCCACGGAATATCCGATTGCCTCTCGGGGGATCAGGAAGGAATTTTTTTCCCTGCAGGAGCAAATTGGATCGTACTTTGCTGGGGGTTTTTTTGCCTTCCTCTGGATCAAATGTGGGTGTAGGATTATAACTTTTTTTTTCTTTAATGGTTGAACTGGATGGACTTTTTTTTTTTTTTTTCAGCCAGACTAACTATGTAGCTTTCAGCCTCCTTGATTGCTCTTGCAACGTGGATTCTCCTGCCTCACAGGCTTCATTCCCTTGTCAATCTACTCAACAGACAATCCTCACATCTCAGGCTCCTGTTGTCAGGACCTGGATCTGACCAGCAAACATCTGCTGTGTCTGGCAATATCTCTTCTTGTTGAATGACCTGAGATGCTGTACAGCTCCCTGCCTGATTCCTTAGACAACCTTGCCTTTTTGTCTTGTTTCTCTTGAACCCTTTGCTCCTCCCATTAACTTTTTTATTTAAGCCATGCCTTTGAACTTCGTCTTTGCCAGATTATTATGCTCTCTCCAGCCCATATCTTCCTCTTGCCCTTGTCACTCCTCCTGCCATCTGTATCCTTGCTACCACTTACCGACCTTTCCCTTGTTCCTGCACTACACTTCTTCTGACGATCCAGCTGTCTGGTTTGATTCTGAAACCTCTGGTGACCTTCAGTGGCCATCTTGATGTGGGACATTATAAAATGGGTCTCCCATGTCATTTGGAATCACCTGGAGCGCGTGGTAGGTCAGGGACTGAGACCCCCCCTTATTAGGGAAAGTTCATGGCACAGGGAAAGGTTCATGGCGAGTAGGGTCCAATCAGGAATACCAGGAGACATCCTGGTATTCCGGTATCTGGCCATCCCGGTGCACTGTCAACCATCACCCGTCCAACAGAAGACCTCCTTTGGTAACATCGTATAAACACCAATCGTTCTATTACCAGTGCCAATAAATTATGTTGTTTTGTATATGATATACAAGACAAACTGAACATCAAGAACTGTGTGTGTGGTCCAGGGGCGGACTGACCATTTGGAAACTCAGCACTGCCCGAGGGCCCGGGGGCAGTAGGGGGCCCCATGAGATGCCCCTGGTACCTTTTTCATAGGCTTTTTTAAGTTTGGGCAAGGACACAGGGGCCCCATGATCCCCTTTTGCCCGGGGGCCCCATGAGTTGTCAGTCCGCCCCTGGTGTGGTCTCTCCTGGATAGGGTACGCTGGGCCTGGGTTTGAGTTGTAGCCGAGTAGCCACCCCTGATCAGACCACCAGATATCAGGAGCAAACCTGCCATTCCGTTGGCAGATTTAAAACATTGAATGAGACCTTCCACGGTGAGTGATGATGCTCATGAATCCCTGCACTCACAAAATGTCCTTAGTCTTCCGGGTTGAGTAACTCTGGCTGTAATTCAACCTGAAAGACTGGGGACATCTTGTGTTGAAAAGAGATTAGTGCAAAAGAACACTAGGGGGGAAGTTTCTAAAAAAAAAAAAAAAAAAAAAGCCTGGAGCAGTGCTTCACCAGCACTGCAATGCAGCAGAATGTCGCTTTTGTTTTAACTCTTCCTCTCTCAGTCTTAGTACTGCTGTTAGGATGCAGATCTGAACCTACAGCTTCTGCCGTGTCTGGCAATGTCTCCTCTTGCTGAACTACCTGGAATGCTGGACAGCTCTCCCGGAACAATTCCTTGAATGAACCTGCCTTGAATCTTGTTTCTTTTGAGCCTTGAACCCTTTGCTCCTCCCATGAACTTCCTATTAAAGCCATGCCTTAGCACTTCTTGTTAGTTAAACTACTGTGCTCGCTCCAGCCAATATTGCTCTTGTTACTCCTGCTACCATACATATCTTCACTACCACTTGTTACCGACATTTGACTTGTTCCTTGACTGCACTTCTGCTTGATCCCAACCTTCAACCACTTGTTATGGACCTTTAGTTTGTTCCTCGACTACGCTTCTGCTTGATTCCAACCTTCAACTGCTTGTTATAGACCTTTAGTTTGTTCCTTGACTATGCTTCTGCTTCATCCCAACCTTCAACCGCTTGTTAAAGACCTTTAGTTTGTTCTTTGACTATGCTTCTGCTTGATCCCAACCTTCAGCCATTTGTTACCAACTTTTAATTTGTTCCTCGACTACACTCCTGCTTCATCCCAACCTTCAATCGTTTGTTACGCACCTTTAATTTGTTCCACCACTATGCTTCTGCTTCATTCCAACCTTCAAGCGCTTGTTAAAGACCTTTAGTTTGTTCCTTGACTACACTTCTGCTTGATCCCAACCTTCAACCGTTTGTTACGCATCTTTAGTTTGTTCCTTGACTACACTTCTGCTTCATCTCAACCTTCAACCGTTTGTTACGCATCTTTAGTTTGTTCCTTGACTATGCTTCTGCTTCATCTCAACCTTCAACCGTTTGTTACGCATCTTTAGTTTGTTCCTTGACTACACTTCTGCTTGATCCCAACCTTCAACCGTTTGTTACGCATCTTTAGTTTGTTCCTTGACTACGCTTCTGTTTGATCCCAACCTTCAACCGCTTGTTACCAACTTTTAATTTGTTCCTCGACTACACTTCTGCTTGATCCAAACCTTCAACTGCTTCTTAAAGACCTTTAGTTTGTTCTTTGACTATGCTTCTGCTTGATCCCAACCTTCAACCGCTTGTTACCGACCTTTAATTTGTTCCTCGATTACACTTCTGCTTGATCCCAACTTTCAACCGCTTGTTACAGACCTTTAATTTGTTCCATCACTATGCTGCTGCTTCATCCCAACCTTCAACCACTTGTTAAAGACCTTTAGTTTGTTCCTTGACTATGCTTCTGCTTGATCCCAACCTTCAACCGTTTGTTACGGACCTTTAATTTGTTCTGCGACTATGCTTCTGCTGGTCCCCTACCTGCTATATCTGATACTGGTACCAGAGAAGCAGGCAGAATGAGGTCCGGTAGCAAGCCAAGGTCAGCACCCGGAGGATCAGGTAGAGAATAGTCAGAGGCAAGCTGAGGTCAAAATCCACAGAGCAAGGTCAGGAACTTGCCGGGTTAGCAACGGAAGGTCAGTGAGCAAAAGGAACACGGATCACGGGGAGCTGAAGAACATCCAGCAATTAGGATCTCCTAGGCAGCTTGGCGCCAAAGTGTGAGAACGTGCGTGCGGATGCATGCTGGATCACACAAATTCGCCTATGTGTCAGTGCACTCTGGATATTAACCCAAGCTCGTCTGTTTGCTGGTACATGTGCATGAGCATTAGCTGTATGTGCATGAGCATCAGCTGGAGCAGGATCTCCTTTAAGTAGGCAGCTTGGCACCAATGCGGGAGGACGTGCGTGCCGATGCATGCTGGATCACACAAATGTGTCTATGTGTCAGTGCACGCTGGTCAAGCCTGAGCTCGTCTGTTTGCTGGTACATGTGCATGAGCATTAGCTGCATGTGCATGAGCATCAGCTGGAGTAGGATCTCCTTTAAATAGGCAGCTTGGCGCCAATGCGGGAGGACGTGCGCGCCGATGCATGCTGGATCACACAAATGTGCCTATGTGTCAGTGCACGATGGCCAAGCCTGAGCTCGTCTGTTTGCTGGTACATGTGCATGAGCATTAGCTGCATGTGCATGAGCATCAGCTGGAGTAGGATCTCCTTTAAATAGGCAGCTTGGCGCCAATGCGGGAGGACGTGCGCGCCGATGCATGCTGGGTCACACAAATGTGCCTATGTGTCAGTGCACGATGGCCAAGCCAGAGCTCATCTGTTTGCTGGTACATATGCATGAGCATTAACTGCTTGTGCATGAGCATTAGCTGCAGCAGGATCTCCTTTATATAGGCAACTTGGCACCAATGCGGGAGGACGTGCGCGCCGGTGAGTGCTGGATCACAGAAATGTGCCCGTGTGTCAGTGCGTGCTGGTCAAGCCCGAGCTCGTCTGTTTGCTGGTACATGTGCATGAGCATTAGCTGCATGAGGATAAGTATTAGCTGCATGTGCATGAGCATTAGCTGCAGCAGGATCTCCTTTAAATAGGCAGCTTGGCACCAATGCGGGAGGACGTGCGCACCGATGCGTGCTGGATCAAACAAATGTGCCTGTGTGTCAGTGCGCACTGGTCGAGCCCAAGCTCGTCTGTGTGCCGGTACACAAGCATTAGCTGTATTAGTTTCCCGACCAGGGGCGGACTGACCATTTGGAAACTCAGGCACTGCCCGAGGTCCCGGGGTTAGTAGGGGGCCCCATGAGATGCCCCTGGTACCTTTTTCATAGGCTTTTTTGAGTTTGGCCAAGGACACAGGGGCCCCATGGTCCCCTATTGCCCGGGGGCCCGATGAGTTGTCAGTCCGCCCCTGTTCCCGACAGTGATTTCCCTTTGGGCGTATCTCACTAAAAATGACATTTTGTTGCAGGGGATTCCCAAAATCTGATTTGCACCTTTAGTGCAGATTTCTGGGAAATTCAGTGAGCCAATCACTTAAGCAGGAAATGACATTTTTAGGGAGGGGCGTTCGGTATACTGTCTGTGTACAGAGCGCCTCCAGGTGGCCGTATTGCATTTTACAAAAAATGACAGCGACTGCAGATTGAATAGGAAAGGACATTCAATCACAATGTGACTTGTGTAGCGATTTGTATACACATTATTTTTACATTATTATTATTATTATTATACAGTATTTATATAGCGCTTAAAGGTTTGCTCAGCGCTGTACATTATAGTGGGGGACAGAACATGAGACAATACAGAAACAAAACACGAGGGGTTTGAGGGCCCTGCTCTTTCGAGCTCACAATCTAGGCGGGAGGGGACAATATTTTTTAATATATTTTGCAATTTATTTTACCCTTGACTCAATTTAGCAGTAAGTAATATTTTTTTGTTCCATTTTTATTGGGAATCCCACTTCAGAAGGTATCACAAAGATCGGTTTTAGAAAGCCCTGTTGGAAGCTGAGCTTCTACAGAGAAAATAAATAGTCTTCCCACAGTGACAAAAGATGAACGATCGAGGGAGGTAGAGCGACTCCGGGGCCCCGTGTGGAGTAGTGTGCGTAAGATGGATTGTTTATAGCGAAGGTAGGAATTGTGATTTCCTCTCACAAAAACCAGTAGAGGACAATCACTTGAAACGTCCGCTTCTCCGCAAGCCCGTAAAGCCCCAGAATTCACCGGTGGCGATTCCGGACAGATGCCGGTCCCCAAAGCCGGTGAAAAAAAAGCAGCACGCTGCAGATTTTCCATGCAGTAACAGCTTCGTTGTCCCAGACAAATTGACATGAAGCTCCGTCTGGGACCTCCTGTGACGCGTTTCACCCCTCGGTGGGCTTAATGACCAATTTTGACATTACCCTCACCCACATCTTCAATCTCTCCCTCTCCTCAGGCACTTTCCCCTCCCCTCTGAAACATGCACACATCACCCCCATACTTAAAAAGCCCTCCCTGGACCCCAATGACCCGAACAACCTCAGACCCATCTCCCTGCTCCCATTTACATCTAAACTCCTCGAGCGCCTAGTCTACACCCGCCTATGCTCTCACCTCAACGACAACAACCTCCTCGATCCCCTACAGTCCGGCTTCCATCCCCTACACTCCACCGAAACCTCCTTACTCAAACTCTCCAACGACCTGCTAACCGCCAAAGCTAATGGCCATTATTCAGTGCTCCTACTCCTTGACCTCTCTGCGGCCTTCGACACAGTTGACCACCCCCTCCTCCTCAAAATACTACACTCCCTCGGCCTCAGAGATTCTGCTCTCTCCTGGATCTCATCCTACCTGTCACAACGCTCCTTCAGCGTTACCTATAATGCTACCACCTCCCCCTCACTCCCCCTCTCTGTTGGGGTCCCTCAAGGCTCTGTCCTCGGGCCCCTTCTCTTCTCCATCTACACCTCCTCCCTTGGCCAACTCATACACTCTCACGGCTTCAACTACCACCTCTATGCCGACGACACACAAATCTATCTCTCAACCCCCCACCTCACCCCCTTGGTCTCAGCCCGAATCACACACCTACTGAGCGACATATCAGACTGGATGTCGCTCCACTTCCTTAAATTGAACCTCTCCAAAACCGAGTTTCTTGTCTTCCCCCCAGCCCGGACACCACCCCCCATTGATTTCTCCGTCACATCCAACAATGCCACCATCAAACCCGCCCTGCAGGCCAGAGTACTGGGTGTCATTCTGGACTCCAACCTATCCTTCCAGCCCCAAGTCCAATCTTTAACAAACTCGTGCAGACTCCACCTCCGCAACATCGCCAAAATCCGCACGTTCCTAACCCCAGAAACCACTAAACAGCTCATCCACTCCCTCATCATATCACGACTCGACTACTGCAACTCCCTCTTCACTGGCCTGCCTCGCCGCTGGCTATCCCCGCTTCAGTCGATCCTGAATACGGCTGCCAGACTCATTCACCTTTCCAACCGCTCTGTCTCCGCCACCCCCCTCTGCCAATCCCTCCTAACGCTGACGTACAAAACTGTCCACCATACTGCCCCGAACTACATCTCTGACCTAATATCCAAGTACCGCCCAACACGCACACTCCGCTCCTCACAAGACCTCCTTCTCTCTAGTTCCCTGGTCTCCTCCTCCCATGCCCGCCTCCAGGACTTCTCCAGGGTGTCACCCATCCTCTGGAACTCCCTGCCCCAACCCATCAGATTATCACCTACTCTCCTCTCCTTTAGGCGCACCCTGAAAACCCATCTCTTCAGGGAAGCCTACCCCACCCCCTGCTAACTTGCCGACCTCCTCCACTCTTCCTACCACTCCATCCCCCACAGCTATCTCCTCCTGTGCCACCATCCCCTCCCTCCTAGATTGTAAGCTCGAAAGAGCAGGGCCCTCGATCCCCTCATGTATCGCATTGTATTGGTATTGTTCTGTCACATGTTCTGTCTCCCTTTGTAATGTACAGCGCTGAGCGAACTATTGGGGCTTTATAAATACTGTATAATAATAATAATAATAATAATTACTTACATACAGATTAAAATCGGCCCTTTTTTTGCTCAAAAATTACTTAGAACTCTCAAACATCAGAGAATAGGTGCAGGAACTCCCCCATTCTGAATCACTTCTTGTCTCCTCCCCCCTACCCACCTCCGAGCACCATCCCCTGGTTCCACCCCCTACCCAACTCCGAGCACCCTCCCTTGGTTCCACCCCCTACCCACCTCTGAGCACCATCCCTTGGTTCCACCCCCTACTCACCTTTAAGCACCATCCCTTGGTTCCTCCCTCTACCCATCTCTGAGCACCATCCCCTGATTCCTCCCCCTGCCCACCTCCGAGCACTGTCCCTTGGTTCCACCTCCTACCCACCTCTGAGCACTGTCACTTGGTTCCACCCCCTACCCACCTCTGAGCATTGTCCCCTGGATCCACCCACTACCCACCTCTGAGTATCGTCCCTTGGTTCCACCCCCTACCCACCTCTGAGCACCATCCCCTGGTTCCACCCCCTACCCACCTATGAGCACCATCCCTTGGTTCCACCCCCTACCCACCTCCGAGCACCATCCCTTGGTTCCACAACCCTACCCAGCTCTAAACATTGTTCCCTGGTTCCACCCACTACCCACCTATGAGCACCATCCCTTGGTTCCACCCCCTACCCACCTCCAAGCACCATCCCTTGGTTCCTCCCCCTACCCACCTCTGAGCACCATCCCCTGATTCCACCCCCTGCCCACCTCTGAGCACCGTCTCTTGGTTCTACCTCCTACCCACCTCTGAGCACCGTCCCTTGGTTTCACCCCCTACCCTCCTCCAAGCACCGTCCCTTGGTTCCATGCATTACCCACCACTGAGCACCATCCCTTGGTTCTGCCCCCTACCCACCTCCCAGTACCACTCCTTATAGAGAAAACACGGCCAAGTATCATTTTGTGGTGCTGAGTAATTTGTATGGAATTTGTTAATGATAACAAGAAAAGCAATAAAATAGATCCCCCACAGCCGGCAGCAACCGACCCCCTCAGCAACAATAGATCTTCCAGCAACAATGGACCCAAAACACCATTCCAGCAGCAATAAATCCCCCCAGCAATAATGGACCCCAGGAACAAAATAGCACTCCAGCAACAACAGATCTCCCGCAAACCAGCAATAGATCCTTCCCTCAATAGTAGATCCATTCCAGCAACAACAGGTCCCCCACCAGCAACATGAGACCTCCCCAGCAACAATAGACCTCCATGCAGATCCCCTCCAGTGACAATAGATCCCCCAGCAGCCAGCATCAATAGATTTTCCAGCACACCCCAGCACTCCTTGCCATTACATACATTCAATGCTGGAGGTGCCGGAACTGCGTCCCCCCGTGATCCTGCTGAAAAAAAGCCCTGCCAAACATGATACATTTTCTGAACGCAGAGGCACTGCAGAATACATTGGTGGCTGTTGCAATTATTTTTTTTGCATCAAATGCAAATTTTCAGGAAAAAATACCCCTAAATGCATTTTAGCACACGCAAGCACAATGCGATATCCAATTTTTTTTAGGAAAAATATAAAAGATGATGTGTTGAGTAAATAGATACCAAATATGTCAAGATTAAAAATTTCTCACGCCTGTGGAAAGGCTATTTTCTCTTCTAGTCAACTGTTCTTCACATATTGTTGGCAGTAGTAGCAACAGGGCCGTGGATAAGGGGGTACCACCAGTCCTCCTGTATGGGGCCCAGGACAGCAGGGGGGCCCAGGCAGCTGGGGGAATCAGATGTGGGCAGGGAGGGTGATCAGCACAGCGGGGGGGAAAGAATTTTTTTTTTTTTTTAAGTCCGCAAACGTGCAAAGTAGAACAAAAAACCCGTAAGTGATCACAAAAAAAGTGCAAGTGCGAACACCACATGAAAAAGTGCACTTAGGGGTGTGCTTTTGTCCTACCCCTAAAGGGGCTGGACCACTACCCTGATCCCCTGGGGCACGAAGCTCCTGACAGGGACAAGGTTCCCATTTGGTCCTCCTGGCCAAAATGTCTGGTGGACCACCGTTCCTTGTGTCCAGCCGAAGCCGGACACCCAGTACTTGGTCAGGGGGCTCTCCCGAAGAGAAAACCCCCTAGGGATCAGGGGAGGAAGGAACCAAAAGGCCACACATCCTCCCCCTAGACTTCAGGGAAGGCCCGAGGACCCACACCCTCCATCCTGTGAAAAACACACACAAAAGCAAGAAAAAGTGACAAAACGTGGGAGTGAATAAATTAAATAAATAGAAAATAAAAAAGTGGACCGTGCCAAATTGTGCACAGACCAGGCCCTGAGGCCTGTAGCAAAAATTGCCCTGGTCCTAGCCAAAAGGCCTGGTCCTGAGGGCACTGTGCTGGAAAAGTGGAAACGCAGTGACCATGTGCCATCTTCACACTGTGGGGTCCCACACCCAGGTGTTACTAGTGCCACCCCTGAGGGCGTCTACTCAGGGGGCACTGAGTTTGCGGACTTTCTGCCTTCCCAGCCCCTGGCCAGACAAGGTAGATCCGTCCAAATCAGGAGGCACTGGGTCCTTCAGGTCTTCTCGGGGGAATTACTCACGGGCCCCAGCTTCTACTCGTGGGCATTATGCTTTCTGTCCCCCCGGTACTAGCCTTCCAGACCCCCATCATACCAGTGAGGGTACTATACAACAGCCATCCCCGCAAAGCTAGAATGGCCGGGAGCACCCCCACTGGACACTGATAAGAACAGATACTACACTTGATCTTAGCCAAAAGGCCGAGAAGCGGATGGGGGGGGATGCAATTACAGGAACCGATCCCCAGTATGGCTCTCTCTGCAGCAGCTGAAAGCCAGCTTCTTCTCCTCTCCCTCCAGGTGGCTCTAAGCTGCTTCAGGGAGAGCCATACAGGGGATCTGTTCCAGTAATTCCCCCCCCCCACAGCACCCATCACCCTCCATGTGCACCATACATTTCCCTCTGCTGCCTATGCCCCCACCCCCGCAGTACTGACAGCTTCCCTCTTCTCCTTCTCACTGGCAGCTGCAAGCACACAACAGGATCCTTCAGGATGGAAAGCAGGAAACGGTCGGGTAAACATGTCACGTTTTCCAGCCCCTTCCTTTCCTGAATGAATGCAATAAGTGATCGGTAGCAATAAACTGTGTTTTTTTTTTTGGGGGGGGGGGGATTGGGGGGGCCCTGTCAAGTTGGCTGTATGAGGCCCCATGGTTTCTAACAGCAGTCCTGGTGATCGGTATCATTCACTCATTGTGTTCATTCATAACTGAAGCATAGTAAACTGTGTTTTTTTTTTATTTGTTTTTTTAGGGGGCCCTGTCAGGTTGGCTGTATGGGGCCCCATGGTTTCTAACAGCAGCCCTGGTGATCGGTACCAATCACTCATTGTATTCATTCATAACTGAAGCATAGTAAACTGTTTGTTTTGGGGGGGTTTAGGGGACCCTGTCAAGTTGGCTGTATGGGGCCCCGTAGTTTCTAACAGCGGCCCTGGTGATCGGTACCAATCACTCAATGTGTTCATTTATAACTGAAGCATAGTAAACTGTGTTTTTTTTTTAGCGGGCCGTGTCAGGTTGGCTGTATGAGGCCCCATAGTTTCTAACAGCAGCCCTGGTGACCGGTATCATTCACTCATTGTGTTCATTAATAACTGAAGCATAGTAAACTGTGGGGGGGGTTTTATTTAGGGGGCCCTGTCAGGTTGGCTGTATGGGGCCCCTTGGTTTCTAACAGCAGCTCTGAGTAGCAGATAGGTTCATTCATAGTGAAGCATGGCTATGGCTGTTCAGAGTGTTCCTGTCCTGGGGCTGCTGCCCCTGGGAGTCAGCCTGTGTGGAGTTGCTTTTTGGGCCTCGGCATGTGCTTGGCTAAGGTCTTGATTGGCAGAAATTTGGGAGAGGGTATCACCTGCGGAGACTGGTGTGGAAAAGAACCATTTTCTTCATTCATTCTTCAATAGCATGGTGGCCGGGCGGGAGACAGCTGTCCGGGTGTGCATGTGCTTGGGGATGTGAGGGCCAGCAGTTGCTTTAGAACTGGGACTGCTCGCATAGTCCTCCAGATTAGCTGGCCATTCCCTCCTATCCCCCCAGCAGGAGGCATCCATGGAAAACGCCGGGAAAATCATTATTCGCACTGCGCATGCGCATGCGCAAGCGCAGTGCCGGAAATGGCCGATGATATTGGCCCCAGCAAAGGATGTTGCAAGAGGATTTTGTCTAAAGTTTGTCCTTCTGCTAATTTCTCCTGACATTTTGGAGTATCCTGCACCCCATCCCCCTCTACTGTTGATTGCTGCAATACATTTACAAAAAGATATCCCATATTCCATTGGTGGTCAACTTTTATGATATGGGGTGGCCTCAAGTGTGGACCTCAATCTCACCAAAGAACTGTACATAAAATTCACTGAGTATTCAGTGTCAGAGACAGCAGACACAAAGCAAGATATAGTCAGAGACTAATGACATGACAAAAGAGATAGGCAGGGACTGTGGGAATAATATAGCAGATGGTCAGAGACTGCAGACATGATACAAGAGATGGTCAGAGACTGTAGACATGGTACAGGAGATGGTCAGAGACTGCAGACATGGTACAAAAGATGGTCAGAGACTGCAGACATGATACAAGAGATGGTCAGAGACTGTAGACATGGTACAAAAGATGGTCAGAGACTGCAGACATGATACAAGAGATGGTCAGAGACGAGGCCGAAGACATACTACCAGGGGCGGACTGTCAACTCATGGAGCCCCTGGGCAATAGGAAATCATGAGGCCCCTGTGTCCTTGCCCACACTCAAACCACATCCAAAAAAGCCTATGAAAGTTACCAGGGGCATCTCATGGGACCCCCTACTGACCCCGGGCTCTTGGGCTAAATGGTCAGTCCGCCCCTGCATACTACAGTAGATGGTCAGAGATGTCAGACATACTACAGGAGAGGGTCAGAGACTTCAAACATATTACAGGAGAGGGTCAGAGACTGCAGATATTATACAGGAGATGTCAGAGATTGCAGACATACTACAGGAGATGGTCAGAGACTGCAGAAATACTACAGGAGAAGGTTATAGACTGCAGGTATGAAACAGGAGATGGTCAGAGACTGCAGACATACTACAGGAGAGGGTCAGAGACTGCAGACATGATACATGAGAGGGTTAGAGACTGCAGATATGATACAGGAGATGGTCAGAGACTGCGGACATGATACAGGAGATGGCCAGAGACTGCAGACATACTACAGGAGAGGGTCATAGACTGCAGACATGATACAGGAGATGGTCAGAGACTGCAGAAGCAGTACAGGAGATGGTCAGAGACTGAAGACATGATACAAGAGATGGTCAGAGACTGCAGACAGGAGATGGTCTGAGACTGAAGACATGATACAAGAGATGATCTGAGACTGGGGACTAGAAAACATGGATTAGTGCCTACAGAGTCCCAAGGGCTGCACCAAAAGTTCCAAAGAGCCACAGGTTGGGCACCAGAGCCCTAGACTGAGCTTGTATCTTCAGTGTGCATGGAGCTATGTTTGGGTCTGGCAGCCTCTGAACTAACAGAGACCTGGTCCTTCTAAGCAGGGATAGCACTACACTCCTATCCAGCGTTGTATTTATTTCTTGTGCTGCCCCAGGCATCACCCACCACAGCCGCCCACCACAAACAGCTCCCTCGCCGCCACCACCCTCTGCAACCACCCAAGTCAATCACTGACCTTAACCTTAGAGCTTCATCCTCCCATGGTCACTTGTGTCACTTCTTCCGCCCCCCTGAAAATTGCCGCCCCAGGCGAACACCTCGTATGGCTTGCACTAAACACACCGCTGCTCATATCCATAGAAGGGAACCTGCCTATTAGTATGGACATGTCTTGTTATGTCAGTATTTTATCTCCCTATAACAGAATAAATGTGAGCTTGGTATTATGAAGGCTGATCTGTCTCCTACCTGATCTCAGGACCGATAAATTACATTTTCCAGACTGCCAGAGGAATAAAACCTTTATTTATTTATTTTTTTTGCTCATGTCCCCATAGGAGCACCTTTTCATATGACAGTTGTTGAGTGTTTATCAGCACCGAGCTCATTTAGAGGATGGGATTGCTTTATAACGTGACATTTCTCCTCCGACAAGGACAGAGTGCAAGAAATAATCAACAATCGGATTCTAGAAGGTGAGGCTGCCCTATTGTAACCTATCAAGAGTGAAGATTGAGATTATTCCTGGCATCCATTGATGACCGTCTGAAAAACAAACAGATTCTAAAGAACAACATTTTAACTTGTGTAGCCCTACCCCCTTAGGAGTCACTGAGTTTTGGGTTCCTCTGCAGCTCTGCATAGACAGGCAACAAGCATGTTCTTCCACATCTGCACACTGGAGACAGTAAACAATCCTCGAGCTTGGTTTCGATGATTTTATTAAAGTAGTTTAGAACTTTGATGGGGTTGAGGGGTGTATGGGATGTCCAAGGAAACTGTGAACTATGAGGACAAACTCCTTAGCAACTATGTACAAGTCCGTGTACAAAAAGTCTCTTCTTTGCAGCAGGGGCGGACTGACCATTTGGAAACTTGGGCACTGCCCGAGGGCCCGGGGTCAGTAAGGGGCTCCATGACATGCCCCTGGTACCTTTTTCATAGGCTTTTATTGAGTTTGGGCAAGGACACAGGGGCCCCATGATCCCCTATTGCTCGGAGGCCCCATGAGTTGTCAGTCCGCCCCTGCTTTGAAGAGCTCTCCAACTCTCTGGTGTACCTCCTCAGACCCCAGATAAATCCTACTCTTCACCCAGCTGCCTGTGGGTATCTCTGGGCAAGGGGAACCAGAAACTGCCAACTTAAGAAACAGTCTCAGATGAGGAGCTAGCTGGGTTCTCCACCTGATTGCCCTCTCCCCTTATCCGGCCCAGTGGGTGTAAGGTTAGTCACACTGTCTTTCTGGCTAGCTTAATGGGTAGGTAGCTGCCTCTAGGCCTTTCACTGGGCTTGCTCATTCTCTGCTGTTCAGGTTACCCTTTCTGGAAGACAGTGGCACAGTGGAGACTCCTTTGTCCAGCACCAGCCTGTAGGTGGGCCCCTTCCCAGACTCCACACTCCAGCCTTCATTCCATCTTCCACCCGACACTACTTCCTGATCAGGCTCCCTCATACTTTTTGGGCTGTCCTGGCTCCATGTCAAGCCTCCTGCTTGTGGATTGGCTAAGATCCCTTAAGTATGCAGATCAGCCTCTCCTCACCCCCACCCACTGCCTTCTAGAGACTTCTCCAGCTTCTAGAGCAGGGGTTAAAATTTAGAGTCCAGACCTACTAGTCGGTACAAAACTTACTCTCCACCAGTTGCCATACCCAACCTTGCCCAGGTCTGCCCCCAACCCCCCCGGTCTGCCCCCAACCCCACCCCGCCCCACCCCCAACCACACCCCCTTAAAGCTTATGAAATTAAATTTTTCTTTAGAATATATAGTCCAAAATATAAAACTGTACACAGTAATGTATATCCCAGCTCCCCTGTACTTCATTGTTGTATACAGTGCTTACTGTCCCCCCGAGTCCCCCATGGTGGTGGAGAGGGTGTCTCCTCTCAGCGGAGGAAAGCGGACCTCTCCTGCACCTGTCCCCTGAGCGGCGGTGCCGCAGAAGCCGGAAACCGGAAGTTGTAAACCGGAACTCGGCTTCACAATGAGGCTTAGAGTGCAGGTGCAGTCGCTCCATGCTTCATCTGTGCTCTCCGCTCGCCACAGAGGAATTTCTCCTCGCATTTGGCGAGTGGGCAAGCGGCTTTTTCAAGCCCTGTTCTAGAGCAGGAGGAGGTATCAGGGAACTGACCCACAAAGCCCTCAGCCCGGACCCAAAAGGCTTACTCACTCATACCCAGGCTGATTCATCCCAGGCTGCTATTCATCCTCCACTCAAAAACCTAATTAGCTCCCCCTAGCTAAACTTGAGCGGTTCTACACTCCATTATGCCTAAATGAAGTACCATTCATCACAAATAATGTTTGTAGAAGTCCTAAATCAGTTTTTATGTCGGCTTATTGGAAACCTCAGCAAAGCAGGGCTCAGGAAGGATAGAAATGTCAACCATCTACGTACAGTCCAATGGGAGCACAAAAATTTACAAGTCCAAGGTTGATTCATAGAAAATTCAACACGTTTCAGGTGCTGAACACAGTCCCTTGTCATGATTGGGATACCTTCGAAGCATATGGAGAGAAGAGAAAGAGAAAAGGCCATGCTCCCTCTGCATCAGGGCTACACAAAGAGCAGAAGTATAGCCATCTTCTCACTGGGAGTCAGGCTTTGGGCCTTGGATTGGCTGGCGGGGGACAACATCATCCCATGCATGTACAGCTCAGCATTCATTCCCGGCACACTTTGGCTGTGGTTGAATGACTGACTCCTTTGCGCATGCATAGGATGACTTCATCTATCAGCAGCCAATCAAGCTGACACCCAGGGAGGGGATGAAGGTAGCCAGAAAGGGATGTAACTGCTGCAGCACTGAAATGGGGAGGTTAGTTTACTGAAAGGGTTGTTCCATTTTAACTACTGCAATCATCTTACTAGAGATGAGCACGGGTTTGGTCCAAACGCCCAAAACCTAGGTTCAGACCCAAGGGCGGACTGACAACTCATGGGCCCCCCAGGCAATAGGGGATCATGGGGCCCCCAGGCAATAGGGTATCATGGGGCCCCTGTGTCCTCGCCCACACTCAAACCACACCCAAAAAAGCCTATGAAAAGGTACCAGGGGCATCTCATGGGGCCCCCTACTGACCCCAGGCCCTCGGGCAGTGCCCGAGTTCCCAAATGGTCAGTCCGCCCCTGTTTAGACCAAACCTGGAAGCAAGCTGTCACTCCCACCAAAACAGAGCTTAATCAGCAGCGGCCACGGTGTTCTCACCACACACACAAATTGACATATCCCACTCTTTTGGAGCAGGGAATGTCTCGTCGTGACTATTCCGGCACTGACCTGGTAGGTGTGACAGCTTGCTTCCAGGCTCATTGATTTATGTATACTGGACATAAGCGGACTGCCAGGAAATGGGTAAAACCAACTGCACGTTATACAAATCTCCTGGAAATCAGCAGAAAATGTAGCTTTTGTCGCAATACTGTCCTCTTCTCAGGTGCCCTCCATGCAGACTCACAGCTTTGCAATCCAGTGCCAGTCCTCTTTTGGGGTGAACAGTGGCCACCCCAGGAAAACTGCTGGCTAAATAGTGACAGTGACCACACAGTCATGCCACTTTATCACTGCACCAAGACACTTTCTGGTATTGCTGCACTAATATAGGGTGGTTGTCTTCCCACCCCTGGTCTTCTGTTTTGGTGAGGGTACTCCTTACCGACTTTTCTGCCTTTGTATGTCAGCGTCTTTGACTTAAGGTGGTACAGTTAGGGTTGTCTCCTAACGCCTTAGGTCCTTGACCCTTCCCTTGGAGTAATATGCTATTTAGGATATGCTCTATCCTGATCATCTGATATGAAATTGCATGGCTGTCCTAGACAACCCTACTTCTTCTTAGAGCCTTGTTTCCCTAATACCTAGGGACCCAAGTTTAAGGCTTGGCTTTTGGCATTCCTACTGGTGATATCTTGTGGAAGCATTGTCCAGATTTCATATAGAGATCTGTTTTGAGCTTGAGGAACCTTCCAGTGCCCCCTATGTTGACCACTATTTTGATCTGTTCTCCCCATTCGAATAGTTATATTACTCTACCTGTTGGTGGTTGCCTTGGTCTACAGCAGTGGTTCTCAACCTTCCTAATGCCGCGACCCTTTAACACAGTTCCTCATGTTGTGGTGACCCCCAACCATAAAATTATTTTCGTTGCTACTTCATAACTGTAATTTTGCTACTATTATGAATCATAATGTAAATATCTGATATGCAGGATGTATTTTCATTGTCACAAATTGAACATAATTAAAGCATAGTGATTAATCACAAAAACTACAGCTGAATATAAAAAGACCGATCAGCATCCAGATTAAGTTCACATGGTACAGATATTTTTTTTTGCAGTAGTTGATGATTTTACAGTACATGATTTTACATTTACCCAGTAATTATAATTCATGAAGTGTCGTTTTACCTCCAATACTGCTGCTTTCAACACAGTAGCTGCTTTTACAGACTAGCTGCTTTCTACACAGTAGCTGCTTTTTACACATGTGACTGGTCCACATAAGTACATTATGGCGCCAACCCTGTCACATACACCTGTATTTGTACGGGGTGTATGTGATGGGGTTGGCGTGATGATGTCATTACGCCGGGTACTCGCATGTGGGCGTATCTGCATGTGGGCAGACCCGCCTGGAGACGGATAGAGGAGCGGTGTCTCAGTTCCTAAGACCATCGGAAATATGTGTTTTCTGATGGTCTTAAGCGACCCCTGTGAAAGGGTCGTGCGACCCACAGGTTGAGAACTGCTGGTCTACAGCTTCTGTTGGAACAGGCTAGGTTTCCTCCACAGTAGTCATCTAAATTGGCATCCGGTTGACCCTGTGTAGCCCCCCCTGAGTGGTTAGCAGTTCCTCTGCCCTGCAGGGAACTTTACCTATTTGGTACAGATTTGGGCATTGGTTCTGGTTATTGTAGATGACCAATTGTTCCGTATTGGATCAATCGGTGACTTTTGCCACCCCTCAGCTGGACTACTTTTGGATGTCTCAACTGTTACTTATTGTAAAATCTTTTTCTTGAAGTCCCTTAAGTGGCGTAGGTCTCACCCCTCCTTATTAGTTTTATGTACTGCATTGTGTATATTTCACATAGGGATCTGTTTTGAGGCTGAGGAACCTTCCAGTGTCCCCTTTGTTGACCACTATGTTTGATCTGTTCTCCCCATTCGAGTAGTTCTATTACTCTACCTGTTGGTGGTTGCCTTGGTCTACAGTTTCTGTTGGAACAGACCCCGTTTCTTCCAAGGTAATCATTAGAATTGGCACTGGGTTGATCCTGTGTAGCCTCCCCTGAGTGGATAGCAGTTCATCTGCCCTGTAGGGAACTTTACCTTTTTGGTACAGATTTCGGCATTGGTTCTGGGTATTGTAGACTACCGCTTGTTCCGTCATGGATCAATCGGTGGCTTTTGCATCCCCTCAGTTGGACTGCTTCTGAACGTCTTAACTGTCACTTACTGTAAAATCTTTCTTTAGAAGTCCCTTAAGGGGCATGGGTACACCCAGGGGCGGACTGACCATTTGGTAACTCGGGCACTGCCCGAGGGCCCTGGGTCAGTAGGGGGCCCCATGAGATGCCCCTGGTACCTTTTTCATAGGCTTTTTTGGGTGTGGGTGAGGACACAGGGGCCCCATGATCCCATATTGTCCGGGGCCCCATGAGTTGTTAGTCCGCCCTTGGGTATGCCCCTCTGTGTTTATCAGCTTTATGTACTGTATTGTCCATATTTCATATAGAGATCTGTTTTGAGGCTGAGGAACCTTCCAGTGTCCCCTTTGTTGACCACTATTTTTGATCTGTTCTCCCCATTTGAGTAGTTTTATTACTCTACCTGTTGGTGGTTGCCTTGGTCTACAGCTTCTGTTGGAACAGACTTCAATTTCTTCCAAGATAGTCATTTAAATTGGCGCCGGGTTGACCAAGTATAGCCTCCCCTCAGTGGCTAGCAGTTCCTCTGCCCTGTAGGGAACTTCACCTATTTGGTACAGATTTGGGCATTGGTTGTCAGGGAGCCAGACACACAAGGAGGTGCAATTAAAGGTAGGTTTATTAATATCAAAATAAGACAAGAGTCTATGCAAGTCTAACAGCGGAAATCGTAGCCAAAGCCGGGGTCAAGAGCCAGGAAGAATGGTCGCCAGAGCCGGGATCAGGAGCCAGGAAGAATGGTCGCCAGAGCCGGGATCAGGAGCCAGGAGGAGTCTTAGCCAAAGCCGAGTCGGTATCCAGGAGAGCAATGAGTCGCTAAACAGGAGCTTGCTGCTGTGCAACAGACAGGACACGAATGCAATGGACAGCTGCAAACAGCAGACTTATATGTGATAAGCCACCACCTCCTGGGGGAGGAGCCGCAGAGGGCTGAAAGCATAAAGGATCCCACAATGCTTTGCGGACACCTAAGATGGATGCCAACACATGGAGCAGCACAAGCCCTGAGGAAAGGTAGGACCTTGACATTGGTTTTGGTTGTTGCAGACGACCACTTGTTCTGTCTTAGATTTATAGGTGGCTTTTGCCACCCCTCACTGAACTTCACGACCATTTCAGAACTCCTGTGTGCCCCGATGGACGATAAAGAAAATAAGATATTTCTGCTTCATGTAAAATCTTTTTCTTGAAGTCCTTTAAGGGGCGTAGGTCTTGCCCCTCTGTGTTTATTGGCTTTATGTATTGCTTGCTTACAAAACAGAGGCAGAAACATTGCACTCACTTGTTCCTGTGCCCAGACTCGGCACCAATGTAAACCGCCTTGTAAACAACCCATATGGAAGAAAAATATATTTTAAAAATATTTTTAAAATATTCTTCCCGAATATATTGAAATATATTTGAAATACCACAATTTTGGCCGTATTTAATATATTTCAATACATATATATATATATATATATATATATCTATATATATCTATATCATGTTGAAATGCTTTTTTTTATATATATTACAAAATATATGAAAAATATTTTTAAAAATACATTTTCAAATATACTGTATGTCTTTAAAAATACATTTAATCTACATTTTTGGAATGCATTTACAAATATATGTAAAAATGACTGTTTATATGTTAAAAAAAAATCTGAAGAATATATGTAAAAAAAAATATTTATAAAAATATTCTTCATATATTTTGTAATATATAAAAAACGTATTTCAACATGCAGTGTGTGTGTATATATATAAAATTATTTATTTTTTATTTATTTCAGGTACTTATATAGCGCCGTCAATTTAGGCAGCGCTTTACATATATATTGTACATTCACATCAGTCCCTAACCCTCAAGGGGCGTACAGTCTAAGGTCCCTAACTCACATTCATACATACACATACTAGGGACAATTTAGACAGGAGCCAGTTCACCTACCAGCATGTCTTTGGAGTGTGGGAGGAAACTGGAGTACCCAGAGGAAACCCACGCAGACACAGGGAGAACATGCAAACTCCAGGCAGGTGGTGCCATGGTTGGGATTCGAACCACCGACCCTAGTACTGCAAGGTTGAACTGCTAACCATTTAGCCACTGTGCTGCATATATATATATATATATTTTTTTTTTATTTTTTTTTTAAATGTGTGTGTGTATATATATATATATATTTTAAATGTATATATATATATATATATTTTTTTTTTTTTTTTAATGTATATACATATATATATACACACATACATATATAGAAATATATATACATACATATATAGAAATATATATGTATATATATACACACATACATACTGAAACATATATATATATATATATACATACATACATACATACACACACATACATACTGAAACATATATATATGTATTGAAATATATTTTAAAATGTATTGAATATGGTCAAAATGGTATAATTTCAACTATATATCAATATATTTGGGAAGAATATTTTAAAAATATATTTAAAATATATTTTTCTTCCATGTGGGAATGTCCTGCTCTTGTCAGTGTATGGCGCCAGTTCCAAATGCAACAGCTGAGAAATTGATGCCAAACACTCTTGCAGCATGGAGCCTATCGTTCCCCTCCCAGTACTACCTGAGTCCCTCACGTCAACACCTGGACCTACCCTAGATACCACAGGAACCTCATTGCCTCAGTGGAATCCTTGGCGAGATCCATTCCCTTCATGCCATAAGGACGGTGTGCTCACCTTGCACCTCACATCCTTGATCCTTCCCTCTACAATTATCCTTGTGATTAGTGAATGGATCCTGGTGGAGGATACGTGTCGGTATCATCACCGTTCCCCACTACTTATCACAATAGAAAAGTTGACTTTCCTCCTTTCATGCATATCAAAGCCTAAAGTTTCCACGCCGTCTGCTCCAACAATAAACCGATGCTGTGACTTACAAGTGAATTATTACAGAGATTGCGAGGTGAGAGCTCTGCTTTGACAAACTCTGCCTTTGAATAGAAGTAAGGGATAATACTCGGCTCCTCGAAGTATTCCTTTGAATGATCTCCTAGTAAGAGTCTGGATGTGATTAGTGCCGATACAAAGAGTGAGGGTGTTGGCGTCGCCATCTCTATCACGGCTCAAAGGAAATTGCTATATGAAAAGGAACACATATACCTGGGGAGGCGTAAGAGGCGGAATGAATTATTGCCGGAAAGAGCCCCGTTTTCTTGTGCTGCTGACTGTTCCACCCGACCGCTGAAAACTTGAAATCGATGAACTCTGCAGTAGTTCTCAAGTCATCAGTGCTCCTACAGGGAGATACGTAGACGATAAATGAAAAGCTGCTCTGGACGGTATTATTGGACTACAAAAAACATTTTTTTGTGTTTACAGACGTTTTTATTGAAGGGCAGACTACAAAAACTGCCTGTCATACATGAGGTAGAATGAACGGTGAGAAAAAGGCACAAAAGTCATTTACAGTGATACAAAGATCAAGTACGTGAGCGAGGTAGACCGCATTGTAGGCAGAATAACCGCATGGCTGACAAAGAGTCCAAGACCAATCAGAGTACATTACGTGTCCGTGTGTCTTTCAACCATCCCATTTTCTGTTGAATAAATGCATCCTCTCCAATATAGTTACATAGTTAGTCTGGCTGAAAAAAGACAAAAGTCCATCCAGTTACATAGTGACATAGTTAGTCTGGCTGAAAAAAGACAAAAGTCCATCCAGTTACATAGTTACATAGTCTGGCTGAAAAAAAAAGTCCATCCAGTTACATAGTTACATAGTTAATCTGGCTGAAAAAAGACAAAAGTCCATCCAGTTACATAGTGACATAGTTAGTCTGGCTGAAAAAAGACAAAAGTCAATCCAGTTATATAGTTACATAGTTAATCTGGCTGAAAAAAGACAAATGTCCACCCAGTTACATAGTTAGTCTGGCTGAAAAAAGACAAAAGTCCACCCAGTTACATAGTTAGTCTGGCTGAAAAAAGACAAAAGTCCATCCAGTTACATAGTTACATAGTTTGGCTGAAAAAAAGACAAAAGTCCATCCAGTTACATAGTTGGGCAGCACAGTGGCTAAATGGTTAGCACTTCCGCCTGGCAGTACTGGGGTTGTTGGTTCGAATCCCAACCACGGCACCACCAGCCTGGAGTTTGCATGTTCTCCCTGTGCCTGTGTGGGTTTCCTCCGGGTACTCCGGTTTCCTCCCACTCTCCAAAGACATGCTGGTAGGTTAATTGGCTCCTGTCTAAATTGTCCCTAGTATGTGTATGTATGATGGGAGTTAGGGACCTTAGATTGTACCCCTTTTGAGGGTTAGGGACTGATGTGAATGTACAATATATATATGTAAAGTGCTACGTAAACTGACGGCGCTATATAAGTACCTGAAATAAATAGTTACATAGTTAGTCTGGCTAAAAAAAGACAAAAGTCCATCTAGTTACATAGTTAGTCTGGCTGAAAAAAGGCAAAAGTCCATCCAGTTACATAGTTAGTCTTGCTGAAAAAAAGACAAAAGTCCATCCAGTTACATTGTTACATAGTTGGTCTGGCTGAAAAAAGACAAAAGTCCATCCAGTTACATAGTTAGTCTGGCTGAAAAAAGACAAAAGTCCATCCAGTTCAACCATAGAGAAAAAAAAGTTATAATCCTACACCCACAGTTGATCCAGAGGAAGGCAAAAAAACAAGCAATGTATGATCCAATTTGCTCCTGCTGGGAAAAATTCCTTCCTGATCCCCCGAGAGGCGATTGCATATTCCCTGGATCAACTTTCCCTATAAATGTTATATCCAGTTATATTCTGTGTATCCAAGAAAGGATCCAGGACTTTCCTACAGCAATCCACTGAGCTGGCCACAACCAACTCTGGAGGGAGTCTATTCCACATTCTCACAGCTCTTACTGTGAAGAAACCTTTTGTTTGGAGATTACATTTATTTTCTTCCACTTTTAAGGGCTGACCTGACCCCAAGCCAAGCCTCCTGCTTGGGGATTAACCAAGATCCCATAAGAGTGAAGGCCAGCCCCTCCTCACCTCCGCCCACTGCTTCTAGAATCTTCTCCAAGATTCTAGAGCAGGTGGAGAGGTCAAGGAACTGATCTATAGAACCTCTCAGCTCTGACCCAAATTTGACCAAGTTGACTACTGCCTAGGCTGATACTCAGCCTTCCTAACTACAAATATAATCAGCCAGCTTCCCCTAACTAACTAGGAGGGTGCTACAGTTACATGTATTCTGTGCAGGGGCGGACTGACAACTCATGGGGCCCCCGGGCAATAGGGGATCATGGGGCCCCTGTGTCCTTGCCCAAACTCAAAAAATCCTATGAAAAAGGTACCAGGGGCATCACATGGGGCCCCCTACTGACCTCGGGCCCTCGGGCAGTGCCCAAGTTTCCAAATGGTCAGTCCGCCCCTGATTCTGTGTCTGACTTTCTGTGTACTGACTCTGGCTTTGTCTTCCATTTGTGTTCGTCTGCCGCCTGCTCTGACCTTGGCTTGTTTCCTGGATCCTCTTCTGTCTCCTGTCATCTGTACTCTGCACAAGCTGGTAGTCTCTGTATTGTCAGCTGGGTGTACTTGGGGGCTACGACCTGGTTCCAGCTTGCTGTAAGTTCATCCCCACCATCAGGGGTGCTGGGGAAGAAGCAGGCCGGGGCTTAGACTCTGCGCCCTGGGAACCCCAAGGTTGGCATTCTACCAGGGTTTACTACCACAGAAACCTGGCACAGAGGTACCAAGACCGCAGGCAGAAGGCATAGTCAGAATAAAAGCCAAAGTCTGCAATTGGAAATCTGGATGCAGAAATATCAGGAGGCAAGTCATGTCAAACACAGGATAGTAAAACTCAGGTCAGGTCAGGTCAGGTCAGGGTTCCCAGATGCTGATAAATTCTCAGCATCTCAACAGTTGTGCACTGGGCACCAAAGCTAGTGCTGGAAATGCACACCCATTCCTGGCAATGCACAAGAACATGCGCACTAACACACCATGAGCTGTAATACGCACATGTGCAAATCTCCATGCACAGCTGTGCAACTAACCTTCCCGATTAGCAAGTAAAAAAAATGTGCCTTTAAACTGGAAGAGTTGCAGCATGTATGGGAAGCCCGGGAACACGATTAGATTGATCTGAATGCACATCACCCTCCAAGTTTTTTCAACAGTGCCCTAGAGATATTATTATTATTATACAGGACTTATGGCGCCAAAAGTTTGCTCAGCGCTTTACAATGTAACGGAAGACCATACAGCAACAATACAGTTCAATACAAGAGGGATAGGAGGCCCTGATCCTTGGAGCTTACAATCTAAGAGGGAGGGGCTAGTGGTACAAAAGGTAGTAACTGTGGAGGATGGACTGGTTGGGAGAGTAGAAGATTCCATTATTATTTGAGGGCAGGATAGGCTTCCCTGAAGAGATAGGTTTTCAGAGATCGCCTAAAAGTGAGCAGAGTAGGCGATAGTCTGATAAATTGGGGTACAGAGTTCCAGAGGATGGGGGAAGCTCTGGAGAAGTCCTGGGGACGAGCATGGGAGGAGGAGACAAGGGAGCTAGAGAGCAGGAGGTCTTGCAAGGAGTGGAGAGGACGGTTTGGGTGATATTTGGAGACAAGATTGGTGATGTAATTTGGGACAGAGTTATAAATGGCTTTATATGTTATTGTTAATGTTTTGAATTTTATTTGTTGGGCAATGGGAAGCCAGTGGAGGGATTGGCAGAGAGGGGTGGAGGCCAGTGGAGGGATTGGCAGAGAGGGGTGGAGGCCAGTGGAGGGATTGGCAGAGAGGGATGGAGGACACCGAGTGTAGGTCAGTGGAGGGATTGGCAGGGAGGGGTGGCGGATACAGAACGGTCAGTAAGGTGGATGAGTCTGGCAGCAGCATTCATGATAGACTGAAGAGGGGATAGCCTGCGATGGGGTCAGCCAATGAGGAGGGAGTTACAATAGTCAAGGCGAGATATAACCAGGGAGGGAATAAGTTGCTTAGTAGTTTCCGGGGTTAGGAATGACCGTATCTTGGAGATGTTGCGGAGGTTGGAGGTGTTGCGGAGGTTGGAGGTGTTGCGGAGGTTGGAGATGTTGCGGAGGTTGGAGATGTTCCGGAGGTTGCAGATGTTGCGGAGGTGAAGTCTACAAGATTTGGACAGCGATTGGATTTGGGACTGAAAGGACAGATGGGAGTCTAGGATTACACCTAATACCCTGGCATGAGGGGAGGGACTGATGATTGTGTTGTTGATCTTGATGGAGAAGTTGGGGGGGGGGCACAGTTTGGAGGGAATACTAAGAGCTCGGTTTTGGAAAGATTGAGTCTGAGGAAGTGGAGTGACATCCATGCCGATACATCACTTAGTAGGTTAGTAATGCGAGAGGAGACTGAAGGGGTGAGGTGAGGAGGAGACTGAAGGGGTGAGGTGAGGAGGAGATTGAAGGGGTGAGGTGAGGAGATTGAAGGGGTGAGGTGAGGAGTAGAAAGTTAGACTTGTGTGTCATCAGCATAGAGATGGTACTTAAAGCCATGGAATAGCACATAGATTCTCATAGTGCGGCACAACTAGCAATTTGCTGCAGCTTCTGGTTTGCAAATATTTTTGGCAGAAAAGACAAGCCTGAAGCAAAAAAAAATAAGGCGAAGGTTGACCATGACAGGGATAACACGGGAGGTAGAATATAAGAGGTTAACATTGGGCATAATAGAGAGAGCTGAAGGAGGGTTGAAAGCTTCTACTTACCAGGATTGGTGGAGATGGAAATTGAAGAGTGGCTTCGGAGCTGGTTTGGTGGACTGGAAAGGAGCTCACACAGTTGGAAGGCATCGGGAAAAGAAGAAGCTTCCTTCCCACTCTCCCTGAGCTTTTTGGATCACAGGGCTCAGATGTTGTGTGGCTTGGCGGTTGGGATCTTTGAAGGTGGTCTTAATTAACATCACATACTAAGGACCCATCTAAGGTATGGCATCCTCTGGATAAGTTCCAGTTAACTGGGGGTAACTTGGAGGGTGGAGCTTGGAAGTATCGGCGGGGAGCTGGGTTGTCCTCTAGCCGGTGTCTTGTGGCTAGGGATCATTAAGTGGTTCCGCAAACGAGGTTTAGTCGTTTTGGTGCCTTCAAAGATCGGCAGCTTTATCTTTACTGTCAATATGTTTAAAAGAATGTTATTTCGGTTATTTGTTAATAAAGGGCCGTTATGGCCAATTTTCACCACAACTTGGTGTTGGGCTGATTTATTTTAGGTATATAAGATAAGAGGGATACTAGAGGCATAAGGGGTACTGTTCCTGAGAGATGGGTGACATCTATTTTACCCTAGTGAAGAGCTTGGCCTCACAGTCAGTGATCCTTCTCAGGGGTTCTCTGAACTCTTTGGAAGATCTTAGGATCTGTTTCTGGATCCAGGTATTGTCATCTAGGAGTTTCTGTGAGGGTCTCCTGATGGTAGTTTTGTTTACTATGCGACAGAACCGCTAATCAGAGATGTTCTGGCCCTTCAATTCATGAGAGCGAGTTATGGACCCATCCCTGAAATTTTAATTGGTTTCAGTTTCAACTTCTTTCCCAAGTTCAGTACACATTCATGAATATGTTTTAATCGTTTTGACTAGAAGGCCATAGTTCTTGATCCTGCTCTCTCTATCCAAGGAAGTGCCCTTGATAGTTGCTTGAGTTTATATAGACTTAAATCCCAACTCTAGTCTCAGCCCTACCCTAAAAATTGCCCCCTACCTCCTGTCCTTCAAGAGTAACTTCACAGTCTCAATCAACATTGACTATTTTGAATCCTTATGCTGCTAGTCTTAGTAAAAACTGTAGATAGGAAAGTATATCATATTTACTGGTTTTAAACTGTTTTTTTTGTAACACTTCTTCAGTTACTTTCTGGTTTCTGGCCTAGGCAAATGATGTCTGTAGCGGAACCGGAACCCAGACCACACTGAGTTTTTCCGTTATACTCCAGCCTCCCCTGTCCGAACACCATCCACGGACCACACCGCCTGATCATGCAGGAAAATAAGACAGCACCCAGCTCTTCTTAAAACAGGAAGCCAACTCTTTTATTTTTTCACAAACATGTTTTATACACAGGGCGGGGAAACACAACCAGGGACAGGAAACACATCATCAGCCCGCCCCCTCAGTGGGGAGGGCTACAGTATGGGCAGGAAACACCTCATAACCCCTCCCCATCCAACCAAGACACAGAACAATGGGATAGCACATGGCAAGAACAATAGACAGCCATGTGGCCGAGACAAAGGAATAACCACATGGCAGGGACAAAGACAGCCAAGTGGCCGAGACAAAGGAATAACCACATGGCAGGGACAAAGACAGCCAAGTGGCCGAGACAAAGGAATAACCAAATGGCAGGGACAAAGACAGCCAAGTGGCCGAGGCAAAGGAATAACCACATGGCAGGGACAAAGACAGCCAAGTGGCCGAGACAAAGGAATAACCACATGGCAGTACAATAGGCAACCACATGGCAGGGATAAAGACAGCCAAGTGGCCGAGACAAAGGAATAACCACATGGCAGTACAATAGGCAACCACATGGCAGGGACAAAGACAGCCAAGTGGCCGAGGCAAAGGAATAACCACATGGCAGGGACAAAGACAGCCAAGTGGCCGAGGCAAAGGAATAACCACATGGCAGGGACAAAGACAGCCAAGTGGCCGAGACAAAGGAATAACCACATGGCAGTACAATAGGCAACCACATGGCAGAGACAAAGGACAATACACAATTCTTGGACATTCACATACACACCCCTTAACAGGCACAGGGTGCCTTAAACATAATGGGGAGAACATGAGCTGACACAGAGGTCCCCCCACCCCCAAAAGTCACTCCCGTCACAATGTCCCACACCCCAGGAGTCTTCAGGAGAGGAGGAAGGGCTTTCTCAGCTAAGCTCACTCTCCTGCCTGTATGCCTAACCTAAGGGCAGATGGATTCCAGGAAATAAATGCTACACGAATCATTTGCCCTTACTCAAGATGGCTGTGGCCAGAAATGCTAGGGAGGTGTTTATCTAAGTGATTTCTCAGCCAAATAAAGCATGCAGACATGGATGGATGGGGGAGTTTGTCATATTAAAAATGAATTAAATACAGGTTTTGGTTTGTGGTGCTCAGGTACAGCGTAGTTCCGCTTTCAGAAGTATTATGCTTTATTTAACTTTATGTTTATCTTTTCAAGATATCTAAAGCCAACTTTTGTGGCACTGGGTCTTCTTCTTCACCGCACCGAGGGGGGAGGTCCCTAATTATGCAAAAAAAAAAAATGGGTGCAGGGTGCTATAAACGTATTTGTTTTTGGATTGCCAAATGTGCATGTGCATTAATGCCTATGAAGAAGGCAGGGGACTACTGACAGACCCCACCCAGGGAGGGATTTACCACAAGGCAAACAAGGCACTTGCCTAGGGCGGCATTTTCCAGGGGGGCAGCACCTCCCCCCCCCACAAGAAGGGATGAAAGAAGGGACACGTGCACCATGGGAACCAGGTGGGATCAGAGAGAGGCTGCGGGCTGCTTGATGGTGTATGTAGAGCCTGAATCTCGTTCACGGGGATATCCGGAGCTGTGAAGGTGAGTGTCTTATCTGTTGTTGGGGTGGGGGGTTGCCAGTGTATGGGAGGCGGTGGTAGTGGAAGGCTCTCTCTCGTTCACGGGGATGTCCGGAGCTGTGAAAATGAGTGTCTCTCTATCGCCCGAGGAAGGGGGGTAGTGGAAGGCTCTCCCGAAGAGTGTGGGGCAGGGGTGTTGTTGGTCAGTGGAAGGCTCCCTCCACGGGAGGGGGAAGGGGGGGTTTTGTGTTGGTCGGTGTCCATGGGGGCAGACAATTTTTGTGTTGCCTAGGGCAGCACAAAACCTAAATACACCACTGCCCCCACCCCCAATGATGTGTTAGCTTAAGGGAGGGGTAATAGTTAATCCAGCCATAAATGGTTCAAATCGCAGCAGAGACTGGCCGAGATTTGAGCAATCTATGGGCAGGCTGATTGTACCCAATTTTATTGCTGAATGACTTGGGTACATCCAGCCAGTCAGAATGTTCTCTGGGCAGGAACAGCTCCCCCCATGTCCCCCCATAGGAGAGCACAATAGCTCCATGGGAGGGCTGTGTTGATGGAGGAATCAAGTGATTTTCTTTCCTACGACCCATGGTTGCAGGAAAGTGTCCGGACTGGAAGGGGATGAAAGCGTCCGGACTGGAAGGGTGGGAAAGCGTCCGGATTGGAAGGGTGGGAAAGCGTCCGGACTGGAAGGGTGGGAAAGCTTCCGGACTGGAAGGGTGGGAAAGCGTCCGGACTGGAAGGGGGGTAAAAGCGTCCGGACTGGAAGGGGGGGTAAAAGCGTCCGAACTGGAAGTTTGGGTGAAAGCGTCCGGACTGGAAGGGGGTGAAAGCGTCCGGACTGGAAGGGGGTGAAAGCGTCCGGACTGGAAGGGGATGAAAGCGTCCGGACTGGAAGGGTGGGAAAGCGTCCGGACTGGAAGGGTGGGAAAGCGTCCGGACTGGAAGGGGGTGAAAGCGTCCGGACTGGAAGGGGGTGAAAGCGTCCGGACTGGAAGGGGGGTGAAAGCGTCCGGACTGGAAGGGGGTGAAAGCGTCCGGACTGGAAGGGGGTGAAAGCGTCCGGACTGGAAGGGGGTGAAATCGTCCGGACTGGAAGAGGGTGAAAGCGTCCGGACTGGAAGAGGGTGAAAGCGTCCGGAATGGAAGGGGATGAAAATGTCCGGACTGGAAGTGGGTGAAAGTGTCCGGACTGGAAGTGGTTAATTGCGGACGTTAGAATCTGATTGCACAGATGTCCTCCCTCACAGTGTCTAAGGATTGCTTTATTATAGTACGCCGTTTTATTGGTTTATTTTTTTCCTGCTACCGTTTTGACAATCTGGAACAAAGATCAACAAGATTGAATACAAGCCGCATGTGACCCTCTGCCCCTTCCTCCAGTGATGCAGGAATAGGTGCATAGAGGCCAGTTGTCAGGTCCCTGAGCCGTCATGTGGAGACGGAGATAGAATTCTTCGCCCTGTCAAATCAGCTTGGAGCTTTCAAAGGGCTTTTTGTTCCCTTGGTGTACAGACCGGTAGAAGAACAGAGGGGAAAGTTGGTATAAACAGCTAAATGAACCTGTTTCTTTGTCCTGTGTCTATGATAAAGTGACTTAGCATGAGTATTTTAGTAATAATGACCAGTGCTTCCAGAGAATTACATAGTTACATAGTTAGTCTGGCTGAAAAAAGACAAACGTCCATCCAGTTCAACCATAGAAAAAAAAAGGTTATAATAATAGAATATTTGATACCTTGCAGAGCTATATCCACTGTTGGAATCTTCTGAATGTGTTCGATTCCTGTGACTCGGCACTGTGACGGGCGCGGCGTCAGACCCCAGACCTTCTCACCAAACTCGTGGCCGAAGGACTAGCCAATCTAAAACCGCAATGTCACATGCGTAACAATGCCACGCCCAGCTGCACCCTGCACAAAGATTTTCCAGCTAATAGACTACAATCTTTGTACCGGCAGCCTGGATGCTATTATTACTGGGTCAGGTTAATTACACAATTAACCCTTCACACTGCCACCACCTCCTTTTTGTACAGAGAAAGAGGAAACTCGGCAATATCAGCAATACACTAGGATGATTGGTTAATCGTTGGTATCCCGCTATCTCCACAGACAGGTTATACAGAGGGTTAAACACTCTTAACGCAGTGAGAGCCCTGCCTGGCTCTTGTGTCCACGACTGTGACAGGCACTGTATGCTTGGGTTCCACCTGCTAATTACTACATAGGTACCGTTTAAAACAGTGGTCTCCAAACTGTGGCCCTTGGGCCAGATGAGGCCATTTGCGTGCTTTTATCCAGCGCTTGGGACACTATTTCATTCAGTGATACCAGCAATGGGGCAAAGCTCCTCCCACTAGCACCAGTGAAAGCATATAATCCCTTCCACTGACACCAATGATGGGGCACAATTCCTCCCAATGACTCCAATGATGGGGCACAATTCCTCCCAATGACTCCAATGATGGGGCACAATTCCTCCAACTAGCACCAATGAAAGCATATAATTCCTCCCACAGGCACCAATGAAGGGGCACAGTTCCTTCCAATGACTCCAATGATGGGGCACAATTCCTCCCAACAACGGGGCACATATGCTCCCAATGACACCAATGATGGGGCACAGTTTCTCCCAGTGACACCAACAATGGGGCGCAATGACGCCAAAGATGAGGTATACTTCCTCCCACTGGCATAAACTTGGAGCTTTGACGATGATGGGACACAATTCCTCCCACTGACACTAAAGATGGGGCTGTCAGAGCCTGGGACTGAACCTGGGCCTTCTGCGGTGAGAGGCAATGTTTCTTCTCACTGAGCCACCTGGAATGCTGGACAGCTCCCTTGACAATTCTTTGGATGTTCCTGCCTTGGCCCTGTTTGCCTTGAACCCTGAACTCCTTGCTCCTCCCAGGAACTTCCTATAAAAGCCATGTCCATGCACTTCCTCCTTGCCAGATTATTGTGCCTTCCCAGCCAATGTCCCGCTCATTGTTCCTGCTGCTGTCTACATCTTTGTTACCGACCTTTGGCTTGCTACTGACTACGATTTTGCCTCATCCTAATCTACTACCATCCGTGACCGACCCTTGGCTTGTGACTGACTCTGCTTCCGTTTGATCCTTACACGGTTTGATCTGCTATTGGCTTCCAGCTTGCTCTTTCCCTGGTGGGGTGATCCTGAGATCTGCGACCTGGTATTAACACGCAGCCCAGTCCATCTCCACCATTAGGAGGTCTGGTGAAAACCGGTTAATACTTAGACCCCGCACCTCAGGTGAGCCTGCGTCATTCCCAGGGGGACCTGCTGGTGTACCTATCCTGCTGGTTTCAGGAAAGCTTTACAACTGCTGTAGCAACTGGTCTCTGAACCTGACCGCATATCGTCACAGGGGCATTGTTCTTTCCCACTGATGTTGGGATCCTTTCTTCTCCCAGTTTACTGTTCTTCAAGTTTTATGGGGGCTGTCTGTTGGTGTATCTCTTGTTACTAAATGTAGATTGCCCCGTCCTGTGTCATTTTGCAGGGAGGGGGGATTGTCCCCTTCAGGGGTGGACTGATCATTCGAGCACTCGGGCACTTCCCGAGGGCCCGGGGTCAGTAGGGGGCCCCATGAAATTCCCCTGGTACCCTTTTTTTTTATAGGCTTTTTTGAGTGTGGTCAAGGACACAGGAGCCCCATGATCCCCTATTGCCCCATGAGTTGTCAGTCCGCCCCTGGTTGCCTTGTCCCGAGTGTATATATCTTGTATCTGTGTTCAAATAAACTAGTCTACCTCCAGGTTTACTTCAAGACTGGTGTCATCTAGTCTTGTATGGTCAGCTGTGGTGTCTGTTGTCGGTGTTCTGAATTGACGAGCGCAGTCTGGGGTCGGTTCCGTTACACTCGTCAATTCAGACTTCTATCAGGTACGTGACAGTACCCATGTCCAGAATCTCTAAACTTTAAAACAGGTCCACCATATGTGGAGCATTGAACTCTCTTGACCACAACCTCGGAGGCACCGTGAAGAGATCTCAGGATGCATTTAAATTATTTTGAACGTATGATGCGGTGATGCTGTAGGTCAAATAAAGGTTCTCAGGGTACATTTCAGCAGTCGAGTCGGTAGCCTTTTTTTTTTTTTTTTTACGTATCCACAATAAGGGCGAAGAACAAGTATGTACTGTATGTGAGATCAATAGAAAGGACAACTGTACATCAACTACAAGTGTTTTGTGTCGATACTTTAAGACATTGTTCTCTGCATTAAAAGAAAGAGAGCATGAAAGTCGCCTCCTGTAGAATAGTAGAGTACACCACTTCCAAGACTTTGCCACTTCCATTTACTGTGATGAAGCAGAACACTGTTACGGTCTATTGTTGAACACAGCTATACAAATCTAAATGCTCCCCTTTTTTTTTTCCTTTTTCTTTGTTACTGTGAACTGTCAACTACATTTCTTTTCTTGGTTGCACATTGCTATTCAAAATAAAAATTAAACAAGAAACCCTGTTTTATATTTATGCTACTGTACTATTATTGCTGCAGAAATCGAAATGTATTTGTAAAGAATATGAATAAAATTACAGACATATATAATGACAATAAACTCTTTGCTTTGTTTAAACTGTAGTGATTATATGGTAAATGCCGCTTTGTAAAGTGCGCCGACACCCATGTAACAATCCAACTGAATGACAAGTGCATCTACTTATCGCCTATTTAGATTTACAGGGTATGTGCAATCAACTGAAATTCCTTGAAAATATTTATCCATAGGAAACCAAATGAAAAAAACATGAGAATAAAACAAATGTGTTTATATGTACTGTATTCTTTGGATCACCGATCTGTCTTCAAGAAAGAGAAAAAAAAAAACACAAGTTGGCCCTGGAATGTGTACTATTATTGTGGATTGTCTGAGAGAGTCATGGTTCATAGTACTAGCCAAGGAACTGCGCAATATATTTATGCTATATAAATTACATTCGGGAGAACAGGAAAAAAAAAAAGAAAAAACATCTACTGTACCAAGTGCTCAGTATCCGCCTCCCCTGTCAGCCAATGCCTCAATGGCCACCACCCCTCTCTGCCAGTCCTTCCACTGGCCACCACCCCTCTCTGCCAGTCCTTTCACTGGCCACCACCCCTCTCTGCCAGTCCTTCCACTGGCCACCACCCCTCTCTGCCAGTCCTTTCACTGGCCACCACCCCTCTCTGCCAATCCATTCACTGGCCACCACCCCTCTCTGCCAATCCATTCACTGGCCACCACCCCTCTCTGCCAATCCATTCACTGGCCACCACCCCTCTCTGCCAATCCTTTCACTGGCCACCACCCCTCTCTGCCAATCCATTCACTGGCCACCACCCCTCTCTGCCAATCCATTCACTGGCCACCACCCCTCTCTGCCAATCCATTCACTGGCCACCACCCCTCTCTGCCAATCCTTCCACTGGCCTCCACACCTCTCTGTCAATCCCTCCACTGGCCACCACCCCTCTCTACTCTACCAATCCCTCCACTGACCACCACTCTTCAATGCCAATCCTTCCACTGGCCACCACCTCTCTCTGCCAATCCCTCCACTGGCCACCACCCCTCTCTGCCAGTCCCTTCACTGGTCACCACACTTCCTCCATATCCCTCCACTGGCCACCATCCTTCTCTGTCAATCCTTCCACTGGCTACCACCTCTTTCTGCCAATCCCTCCACCCCTCTCTGCCAATCTCTTCACTGGCCACCACCCCTCTCTGCCAGTCCCTCCACTGGCCACCACTCTTCAATGTCAATCCTTCCACTGGCCACCACCTCTCTCTGCCAATCCCTCCACTGGCCACCACTCTTCAATGCCAATCCTTCCACTGGCCACCACCTCTCTCTGCCAATCCCTCCACTGGCCACCACCCCTCTCTGCCAATCTCTTCACTGGCCACCACCCCTCTCTGCCCGTCCCTCCACTGCTCACCACACTTCCTCCATATCCCTCCATTGGCCACCACCTTTCTCTGTCAATCCTTCCACTGGCCACCACCCCTCTCTGCCAATCCCTCCACTGACTTCTGATCACCCAACAAATAAAAGTCAAAATAATAATACCAAGTCATGGACAACACTGTCCTAAACCAATCTCAGCTCAATATGTCACCCTCTCCACTCCTCCTAGGACCTTCTGTCAGATTTTAGGCATCTCCTGCAATTGGATTTTCAGTTTTGGTGCGATACTCCCCAAGGATCGCACCAAAACCCAGCCCTTTAAGGGGTTCTAAATTCCGTGAGGCTGAAGCATGCATTACAATCATATGACCCCTATGATTGGCAGTCACATGATCGGAAAGCTCCCAATCGATGAAGTGTGCATCGGGAGCTTTGAAGGAAGGAAGGAAGGAAGAAAGAAAGAAAAATAAGGAGAGAAGGAATGAGAAAAAGAAAGAAGAGAAACAGGAGACAAAGAGAAAAAGAGACGTATAGAAGGAGGGAAAGAAAGAAAGAAAAAAAAAGGAAGGAGAGCAACAGGAGACAGAGAGAGAGAGATGTATAGAAAGAAAGAAAGAAGGAAAGAAAGAAGGAGGGAAAGAAAGAAAAAGGGAAGGAGGAAGAGAGAGAGTGTCAGGGCTCCGGGTGTGACCAGAAGTGTGTGGACTGACACAGGGAAACGCAGGCTTCAGATATGGTATAAACAAGACAATTTATTAAGACTAACAATACAAACATAAACGCACTGCACCAAACCCCAAGCTAACACAAATACATACAACAAGGTGAAACAAACCCAAACTGGTATAGATACACAGGTACATACACATATAGAGCACAACGTAGTCAGGCAGGCCGGGTCGATAACTATCGAGCAGGTAGGTACAGGAGGAGCAGACGGAGAGAATGGTCAGGGTCACAAGCCAGGGATAAAACAGGAGAAGTCAGAAGAGGTCAGGATCAGGCAGGGTCGGCAACAAGTCAGGCAGAAACAGGAACAGGAACACAGGTTACAAGGTACAGGGGCCCATGGAAAAACACACACCAAGGCACAGACTGCAGGTCTGGCCATCCCTTAAATACACCACCTGCAATCAGCCCCAGGTGATGGCTAATTGCTGAAGTAAACCTCTGGTTGTTGAGAGCACCCGCTGGCCAGCCCTGGTACTGCAGCCCACAAGGCAGGTGAGTCCCACCACTATTGGCAAGTCCATTCCTCACAGAGAGAATGAGAGAAACAGGAGAGAGAAAGAAAGAGAGACGTAAAGAAAGAAGGATAGAATGAGGGAAAGAAGGAAGGAGGGAAGGATAGAATGAGGGAAAGAAGGAAAGGATAGAATGAGGGAAGGATAGAATGAGGGAAAGAAGGAAGGAGGGAAGGATAGAATGAGGGAAAGAAGGAAGGAGGGAAGGATAGAATGAGGGAAAGAAGGAAGGAGGGAAGGATAGAATGAGGGAAAGAAGGAAGGAGGGAAGGATAGAATGAGGGAAAGAAGGAAAGAGGGAAAGAAAGGAAACAGGAGAGAAAGAAAGAAAAAGAGACATATAGAAGGAGGGAAAATGAGAGAAACAGGAGACAGAGAAAGAGAGAGAGAGAAAAAAAAGAAGGAGGGAAAGAAGGAGAGGAAGGAAGGAGGGAAACAGGAGACAGAGAGAAAAAGAGACGTATAGGAGGAGGGAAAGAAAGAAAAAAAAAGGAAGGAGAGCAACAGGAGACAGAGTGAGAGAGAGAGAGAGAGAGAAAGAGAGACGTATAGAAGGAAAGAAGGAAGGAGAGAAAGAAAGAGATAAAGAAGGAAGGATGCAAAGAAAAAGAAAGGAAGGAGGGAAAGGAAAAAGGAGAGAAAAAAGGAAAGAGGGGAAAAAAAGGAAGGAGGAAAAGAAAGAAGGAAGGAAATAGGGAAAGAAGGAGGGGAAGAAAGAAAAAAGGAAGGAGAGAAACAGGGGAGAGAGGGAGAGGGTGAGAGAAATAATGAGAGACATATAGAAGGAGAGAAACAGGTGAGAGAAAGAGAGATGTATAGAAAGGAAGGAGGGAAGGAAAGAAGGAAGGAGGGAAACAGGAGACACAGAGAGCAGAGCGAGAAAGAAAAAGACATATAGAAGGAGGGAAAAGGAGAGAAACAGGAGACAGAGAGAGAAAAAGAAAGAGAGAAAGAAAGAAAATGAAACAGAAGAGAGAGAGAGAGAGAAGGGGGGAGAGAAGACACAAGGCTGGGGTGGAGTGTAGGGGAGGGGGGGGGGAGACACAGGAGGAGAGGGCGGGAGGAGGAGGGGCAGCTTTCTCTCTTCTCTCTCATCTGTGTGTGGTGTGGGGGAGAACTGTCAGCACTGGGCATGGAATATGCCAACAGATCCCCCACAGCACTGGAGGAGATGAGGGAGTGATAAGGGGGGGGGGGCAGCCGTAGGGAGCATACCGGAGCCGACCCCACGAAGGAGATTGTTAGGAGAGGTGGCTGGGCAGCACATACAGGAACTGAGAAATTAGCTTCGGGTGCGTATCCCCTGAATATCCTGAGTGGATCTGATAGCGATAGCCAGGGGTTCTAGGGAGAGGAGAAACAGTAGAGGAGAAAGGGTAACCCTGGCGCATACCATTAGACATCCAAAAAGAAGGTGATAAGAACGAAGTCAGTTTGACCTGGGAAGAGGGAGTGGAGTAGAGGGCTTTCAAAGCTGCCACAAATGGACCACTAAAACCAAATTTCTCGAACACAAGAAACATATAAGGCCAACTTAATTGGTCAAAGGCTTTTTGAGCATCCAAGCTCAACAAGAGAGCAGGTTTCAGGGACGAGGACTTGTTGACAAGATCGATCAAGTCAATGGACCTCCTAGTATTATCTGCTGCATGTCTAGTGGGGACAAAGCCCACCTGGTCTCTGTGTATAAGCTTGGAGATACATCCGGCCAACCTGTTGGCCAATATTTTTGTGAAAATTTTGTAGTCGGAGTTTAGTAACGCTATGGGATGATAATTATCAGGAAGAGAGTGGTCCTTATCCGGCTTCGGGATCACAGAAATAGAGTGTGTAAAATTATTGTGCGGGGGAGACCCCTTCAGGAGATCTCAAAACAAATTCAGAAGATGGGGGGGCCAAGATGCTAATGAAGGCTTTGTAGTAAGAGTAGGGAAGACCGTGTGGTTCTGGGGGACTTATGAATGGGGAGATGTTTAACAACATCCAGTAGTTCTTCGATAGAAATCTCGGCGTTCAAAACCGAAAGATCGGAGGGTGATAAATGTAGCCAAGATAAGGAGTCAAAAAAGGCGTCAAAATAGTCATCTGAAGGGGAGGGTGAATATTAGGGGCCAGACAGTTGTAAAGCTTCTCACAGTATTCCTCAAATATGGTACCCATAACATGTGGTTCATATGTGGGTTTGCCATCAGGTTGAAGTAAATGGCCCGGGAAGGACAGGGATTGCTGAGCCTTAAGTCTGTTCACTAACATGCGGTGTGGTTTGTTGGAGAACTCGTAAAACTTTTGCTTAGCCCAGGCGAGAGATTGAGCAGTTTTATGTAGACCAAGAGCCCTGATTTGATCACGTATATGGGAAACTTTCTGCAACCGAGGTATAGACGGCCTATCCAACAAACGACGTTCCGCTGTGGGCAATTGGTGGAGAAGGGATTGCCTGGTGCAAACAGAGACCTTCTTCAAAGGGCACCCATGGAAATACAGAGGCCTCTAATGACAGCCTTATGGGCCTCCCATAGGGTAGAGGATGAGGATACTGAGCCAACATTGAAATGTAAATAAGCATCCAGTCCCTGAGAGAGCTCCTTTGAAAAGCAGTTTCAAGTGCAGAAAACTCTCATTACAGCGCCAATGGCAAACCCTAGGAGTAGAGTCAGGGAGAACGAGTTCAAGTGATAGTGAGGTGTGGTCCGACCAAGTTATCGGATAAATCTCTGAAGAAACCAGGAGGGGGAGCAGGGGGGCGGGTGACAAAAAAATGATCTAGAGTACATGCGATGTGGAGTAGAATAGAACGTGAATTGCCTATGGAGAGGATGTTTGACTTGCCAGGCATCGAAGAGATGATGCTCCCGAATCAGTTTGAGGAAAGCTGTGGAGTAGGAGCATTGCCGCTCTACGGGGTGGGGGCAAAGAGCACTTTTCTAGTCTTATGGGGTGACATAACTAAGTTAAAATCCCCCCCAATTATCATACTGGGAGCTGATATCGAGCATAAAGTCTGAGAGAAAAATAGCAATTGACCAGAGTTGGGCGCATACAAATTCAAAAGGATAAATGGAGAGCCCGCATACATACATTCCAGCAACACGTAGCGACCATGTGGATCAACTCAAGAGGAGGAGACTCTCAGGGAGCAGTTTTTCCGGATCAAGATAGCTTCACCGGCTTTCCCAGAGGGATCAAAGGCTGAGAAGGATTGGGGAAAGCTCTTGGAGGCAAAACGAAAAGAGCCATCCTGTTTGAAGTGGGTTTCCTAGACGAATATAATATCTGCTCCCGAGGATCTGAACTCCTTCAAAGCCATCCACCGCTTTTGGATTGAGTTAAGCCCTTTGACATTATACGCCAACAGCCTTAAAGCCATCGTGAAACAGCAAAGGTTATGGCTGCTGCATAATCTGAGCATACAGATAAATTATCACCGAAGAGATAAAACAGAAAATAATAGAGACAGAAAACCAGGTGATTATCATGGCAAAGGCCTAGTGCAAACAAATGTATCACACAGGAACTATGGCCAGAAACAAAGATATCATCAAGGATATGAGTGACTTTGGGTGGGGGGCCCATCTAACACAGACCCCTTTGGAGAGGTGGGGAGACCCCTGTCTCAGCTCCCCGTATCCCTCTTATGTGTAAGGCACCCTGTGCCTGTGAGGGGTACAGGGTGATCTGTCCTAATATTGTGTAGACATGTATAGGTGGGGTGTGGAGGTTGTTTATTGTTTACTGCCACGTGGTCCCATTGTTCTATTGTGTGTTGCTGGCCAGCAAACTATTATGGGATGTATGGGTTTGTGTATGGTCTACTGCCACATGGTGTATCCCATTGTTCTATTATGTGTTTGTACTGGCTTGCTGGGGGGGGGGGGTTCTGGCAGCCCTTCCCCCTGATGGGACAGCCTTCTGATGTGTTTCCTGTTACTGGGTGTATTTCCCCGCCCTGTGTATATATCTTGTATCTACGTATGTTAAAATAAAGCAGTCCATTTCCTGTTTTAAGACGAGTCTGGTGCTGTCTATTTCCTGTATGGTCAGCGGTGGTGTCCGTGGACGGTGTTCGGACAAGGAAGCGTGAGCCTAACAGAAATACCCTAGTGCAGTCGGGGTCCGGTTCCGTTACAATATGTACCCGGGATATTGGAGCTTGACACACAAGGGGGCAACATGGCAGCCGACCGTAAATGACAAGCGCCTACCTCAGATAACCATTTAACAGCTGTAATCAGGACATACAAATGAATGAGAGGTAATAGACAATTGCTAAGGCACACATGGGTGCATAAGAGCTCATTGAGCAAGGTGGGAAACTTGGTAACTAGAAGAGTCAGGTGGTGAGGCCCTCTGAGCCAGGAAGGTGAGGCCGGTGGGGGGCTTGGAAACCTCTTCCTCCCAGGTTTAGCGGGCAGAAGGCAGGGATGATGTAGGAGGTTGCATTAAAGCCTCTTCCGGCAGGGAAGGAAGTCCCAACTGTTTAAAGAAGGAGCCCACTTCATGGAGATCACGGAGGAAGACTTGGGAATCATCCTTGGAGACAACAAGCTTAAAAGGAAATCCCCACCGGCAAGCGATCTGGTGTTGCTGGAGATGAGTGGTAACCGGCTTTAAGACACCTCGCTTTGCCAAAGTAATGGGGGATAGATCACTGAAAATCTGGAGCTTGTCTCCCTTAAATTCCAGGGAGGATTTGTTGCGAGTAGAGGCGATCAAAGCTTCTTTGCTGTCGAAGTAATGGAAACGAATAATAACGTCTCTGGGCCTAGTTCCCTCAGGAGGCCTCGGGCCTAACGATCTATGGACCCGATCCATACGCCAATCAACATCTGGGATTTTGGGGGCCAGAGTGATAAACAGGGACAGCAGCTGGCGTTTAAGTTGGGAGTCAGGGACCGTTTCAAAAATGCCGCGAAACACGAATATTCTGACGGAGCTCCCTGATTTCCAGGTCCTCCTGCTGGAGATGTAACTGGGACACGGAATGTTTTAAATTTGCGTTATCCTCTTCCAGGACATGCACATATTGCACCAATTCGTCAAATTTTGATTCAAGGTGGTCTGTGCGTTCTCCCAATTGTGTAATCTCCCCCCTGAGCTACTGGGCCAATTTCCCAATTTCAGTAGAGATTGTGCGGGAGATATTATGTAAAAATACTTGCAATTTGTCCTCCAGGATATCCACCGTTAGAGAGGGGAGCACCGGCGTAGGAAGCAAGGCAGCATGGGCGTATGTGTCTGTCCCCGCCATGTCCATGGACTCTATGGAGCACTCACCGCCGCAACTACTCGAGGCTGGGGATGCAGGTCTAGTGAAGAAGCGATCCAGCATGGAAGGCCTCGAGTCCAGATGACCTGGCGTGGGTGGCTTCCAGTGCCCAGTTTTGCCCATGGGTGTGCCTGACAACTCATGGGGCCCCCGGGCAATAGGAAATCATAGGGCCCCTGTGCCCTCGCCCACACTCAAACCACACCCAAAAATGCCTTTCAAAGTTATTAGGGGTATCTCATGGGGCCCCCTACTGACCCAGAGCCCTCGGGCAGTGCTCGAATGCCTAAATGGTCAGTTCGCCCCTGGGTGTGCCTGAGTACATCCTGACATGGGTGAGAGCGCTCCCGGATCTATGGCTGCTGTGGAAGAGTGTAGGGAGGCCAATGCAGTCCAAGGATCGGCGGAACTCACCCTTCACACGTACGCCATCTTGGGATGCCACGCATGCGCCCATTTCTCCATTTTTTTTTTTTGTGTCATATCAATACAAACAAAAATAATAAACATGAGAAATCCGAAACATTTGGAATTGCAACAATTTTCTGGGTCAAGTGGTGCGTTATCTACCAGAAATGCGGGGGGGGGACAGTATTTTCATATTTCATCCGATCATGTGATCACTGATTGGCCAATCAGTGATCACATGAATAGTAGTAAGCAAGATGTCACTCCCTGACATCACTGCTTACTACATGTGAAATATGTGAATGATCACAGAGATCACATGGTACAGGGCCATTCACAACAGCCTTGTACCATGTGACAAGCTGTGACCAATCACAGCTCACACAGTATTTCTGAATGGTTGCAAAAATGCAGCCAGAGAGAAAGAGAAATGATTGCTTTTACATCCTATATGGGTGTAAAAGCAATCAGTGTAAAAAAAAAAAAAAAAAAAAAAAATCTTCACCCCCCACAAGTAGTACAGTGTCACCATGGTGATTGTACTGCTAGGGTGACAGTATGTAAAATAAAAAAACATAAATAATAATCTAAAAAAATAAAATAAAAATGTAACTTTTTTTTTTTTAAATTATAATTTTTGGTTATAAACTAATTTGGGTTATTATTTTTTTTACTAAATAGATAACTGAATAAATTTTGGCCAAGATTTATGAAGAAATGTTATTTATTTGCAAAATTTTATAAGAAAAACTTTTTTCAAATTTTTTGGACTTTTTCGTTTATATAGCAAAAATAAATAAAAATCCCAGCGGTGAATAAATACCACCAAAATAAAGTTTTATCTGTCTAATAAAAATGCTAAAAAATTCATATGGGTACAGTATTGCATGACCGCGCAATTGTCATTCGAAGTGCAACAGCGCTGAAAGCTGAAAATTGGCCTGGACAGGAAGGGGGGGAAAGTGTCCGGACTGGAAGGGGGGGGGGGAAGTGTCCGGACTGGAAGGGGGGGAAAGCGTCCGGACTGGAAGGGGGGGAAAGCGTCCGGACTGGAAGGGGGGGAAAGCGTCCGGACTGGAAGGGGGGGAAAGCGTCCGGACTGGAAGGGGGGGGAAAGCGTCCGGACTTCAAGGGGGGGGAAAGCATCCGGACTTCAAGGGGGGGAAAGCGTCCGGACTGGAAGGGGGGGGAAGCGTCCGGACTGGAAGGGGGGGAAAGCGTCCGGACTGGAAGGGGGGGATAGCGTCCGGACTGCAAGGGGGGGAAAGCATCCGGACTTCAAGGGGGGGAAAGTGTCCGGACTGGAAGGGGGGGGGAAAGCATCCGGACTTCAAGGGGGGGAAAGCGTCCGGACTGGAAGGGGGGGGGGAAAGCGTCCGGACTGGAAGGGGGGGAAGCGTCCGGACTGGAAGGGGGGGGAAAGCGTCCGGACTGGATGGGGGGGGAAAGCGTCCGGACTGGAAGGGGGGAGAAAGCGTCCGGACTGGAAGGGGGTGAAAGTGTCCGGACTGGAAGGGGGTGAAAGTGTCCGGACTGGAAGGGGGGAAGTGTCCGGACTGGAAGGGGGTGAAAGCGTCTGGACTGGAAGGGGGGGAAAGTGTCTGGACTTCAAGGGGGGGAAGCGTCCGGACTTCAAGGGGGGGAAAGCGTCCGGACTTCAAGGGGGGAAAGCGTCTGGACTTCAAGGGGGGGAAAGCGTACGGACTGGAAGGGGGGTGAAAGCGTCCTGACTGGAAGGGGGGGGGAAAGCGTCCTGACTGGAAGGGGGGGGAAAGCGTCCGGACTGGAAGAGGGTGAAAACGTCCGGACTGGAAGGGGGTGAGAGTGTCCGGACTGGAAGGGGGGGAAAGTGTCCGGACTGGAAGGGGGTGAGAGTGTCTGGACTGGAAGGGGTGGAAAGTGTCCGGACTGGAAGGGGGGGAAAGCGTCCTGACTGGAAGGGGGGGAAAGCGTCCTGACTGGAAGGGGGGGAAAGCGTCCAGACTGGAAGGGGGTGAAAACGTACGGACTGGAAGAGGGTGAAAACGTACGGACTGGAAGAGGGTGAAAGCATCCTGACTGGAAGGGGGGGAAAGCGTCTGGACTTCAAGGGGTGGAAAGCGTCCGGACTGGAAGGGGGGTGAAAGCGTCCTGACTGGAAGGGGGGGAAAGCGTCCGGACTGGAAGAGGGTGAAAACGTCCGGACTGGAAGGGGGTGAGAGTGTCCGGACTGGAAGGGGGGGAAAGCGTCCGGACTGGAAGGGGGGAAAAGCGTCCGGACTTCAAGGGGGGGAAAGTGTCCGGACTTCAAGGGGGGGAAAGCGTCCGGACTTCAAGGGGGGGAAAGCGTCCGGACTTCAAGGGGGGGAAAGCGTCCGGACTTCAAGGGGGGGAAAGCGTCCGGACTTCAAGGGGGGGAAAGCGTCCGGACTTCAAGGGGGGGAAAGCGTCCGGACTTCAAGGGGGGGAAAGCGTCCGGACTTCAAGGGGGGGAAAGCGTCCGGACTGGAAGGGGGGGAAAGTGTCCGGACTGGAAGGGGGGGAAAGTGTCCGGACTGGAAGGGGGGGAAAGTGTCCGGACTGGAAGGGGGGGAAAGTGTCCGGACTGGAAGGGGGGGAAAGTGTCCGGACTTGAAGTGGTTAAACACGCACAGATATTGGAGCCAGCTGTATATGACTCAGAAGCCATCACTAAATATGAAGCTTTACAATATCTCTCAGTTGAGTTCCCCAAGTTAATGTACATTAATACACTGGAAGCACTGATGGCGGCTTGCTGCGCTCCTATAATTGGAGCTTTTGGCTTTATTATTTCTAAATCAGTTCCAACTTAAGAAAAGAAATTACCATCTGGTAAAATACACCCATTCATAACTTGTCACAGTCAGCAAATGTTTAAAATGTTAATATCGGCATAATTATATATTTTCAGGCTTTTCTTCACACGTCTGAGAGTCATTATCTTCGGAACAATATAATTAATTACAATTTCACTTCTTAGTTATTAATGGAGATTTGGCCGCTGTTGCTACATTCTGGTTAAACAGAATTTTCATATCTCCGCAAACCTTAGAAATTTGATTCAAGATTGTTGCTGCTCTTGAAATTTGCCTTTTCAATGTACATCAAACAAAAACAGAACGTGATCAGCAAATGGCGAGTTACAGAATACTAGACTACGATGAAAACAAATGACGTCTCATGTGCCTGAAAAATGTAGCTACACATTACCATACGACTTAACCACTTGATGTCCGGACACTTTCCCCCCCTTCCAGTCCGGACGCTTTTCCCCCCTTCCAGTCCGGACACTTTCCCCCCCTTCCAGTCCGGACACTTCCCCCCCCTTCCAGTCCGGACACTTTCACCCCCTTCCAGTCCAGACACTTTCACCCCCTTCCAGTCCGGACACTTTCCCCCCTTCCAGTCCGGACACTTTCCCCCCTTCCAGTCCGGACGCTTTCCCCCCCTTCCAGTCCGGACGCTTTTCCCCCCTTCCAGTCCGGACACTTTCACCCCCTTCCAGTCCGGACACTTTCCCCCCCTTCCAGTCCGGACACTTTCCCCCCTTCCAGTCCGGACACTTTCCCCCCCTTCCAGTCCGGACACTTCCCCCCCTTCCAGTCCGGACGCTTTTCCCCCCTTCCAGTCCGGACGCTTTTCCCCCCTTCCAGTCCAGACACTTTCACCCCCTTCCAGTCCGGACACTTTCCCCCCTTCCAGTCCGGACACTTTCCCCCCCTTCCAGTCCGGACACTTTCACCCCCTTCCGGTCCGGACGCTTCCCCCCCTTCCAGTCCGGACGCTTTCCCCCCGTTCCGGTCCGGACGCTTTCCCCCCCTTCCGGTCTGGACGCTTTCCCCCCCTTCCGGTCCGGACGCTTTCCCCCCCTTCCGGTCCGGACGCTTTCACCCCCTTCCAGTCCGGACCCTTTCCCCCCCTTCCGGTCCGGACGCTTCCCCCCCTTCCAGTCCGGACGCTTTCCCCCCCCTTCCGGTCCGGACGCTTTCCCCCCCCTTCCGGTTCAGACGCTTTCCCCCCCTTCCGGTCCGGACACTTTCCCCCCCTTCCAGTCCGGACACTTTCCCCCCCTTCCAGTCCGGACACTTTCCCCCCCTTCCTGTCCAGGCCAATTTTCAGCTTTCAGCGCTATCACACTTTGAATGACAATTGCGCGGTCATGCAACACTGTACCCATATGAATTTTTTAGCATTTTTTTATAGACATTTAAAGCTTTACTTTGGTGGTATTTATTCACCGCTGGGATTTGCATTTTTTTTGCTATATAAATGAAAATGTCCAAAGATTTAGAAAAAGTGTTTTTCTTATAAAATTTAGCAAATAAATAATCTTTCTTCATAAATCTTGGCCAAAATGTATTCCGTTATTTTTTTAGAAAAAAAAAAAAATAACCCAAATTAGTTTATAACCAAATATTATTATTAATAAAAAAAAATTTTTTTTACATTTTTATTTTTATTTTTTTTTAATATTTATGGGTTTTTTTTGTTTTTTTTACTGTCACCCTAGCAGTACAGTGTCACCATGGTGACACTGTACTACTTGTGGGGGGTGATGAAGATTTCTTTTTTTTTTTTTACACTGATTGCTTTTACACCCATAAAGGATGTAAAAGCAATCATTTTTCCTTCTCTCTGTCTGCATTCTTGCAGCCATTGAGAAATACTGTGTGAGCTGTGATTGGTCACAGCTTGTCACATGGTACAGGGCTATTGTGAATAGCCCTGTACCATGTGACCTCTGTGATCATTCACAGATTTCACACGTAGTAAGCAATGATGTCAGAAGTGACATCTTGCTTACTACTCTTCATGTGATCACCGATTGGCCAATCAGTGATCACATGATCGGAAACCTCACACAGAGATCCCGTACGACGATCGGTGTTCCACTGTGTCCTCCTGTGTTTTTCTTGAGGATAGGATCCTTCAGAATGGAGAGTAGGAAAGGGTCCGGTAAATATGTCGCATTTACCACCCCCATCCTTTCCTGAATGAACACAATGAGTGATTGGTACCGATCACTCACCGTGTTCATTCATAACTGAAGCATAGTAAACTGTGTTTTTCTTGAGGATATGATCCTTCAGAATGGAGAGTAGGAAAGGATCGGGTAAATATGTCGCATTTTCCAACCCCTTCCTTTCCTGAATGAACACAATGAGTGATTGGTATTGATCGCTCGCCGTGTTCATTCATAACTGAAGCCTAGTAAACTGTGTTTTTCTTGAGGGGGGGCCCTGTCAGGTTGGCTTTATGGGGCCCCGTGGTTTCTAACAGCAGCCCTGCTCCTGTACATAAATTAATCTATGAATAGGCTTTTTAATGTGGTTCTACATCCCAAACATGGCACCACCTGCCTGGAGTTTGCATGTTCTCCCTTTGCCTGCGTGGGTTTCCTCCCGGTACTCCGATTTCCTCCCACCTCCAAAGACATGCTGGTAGGTGAATTAAATCCTAGTCTAAATTGGCCCCTAGTATGTGTACTATATGTATGAATGTGAGTAAGGGACCTTAGATTGTACGCTCCTCGGGGGCGGGGACTGATGTGAATGTACAATAAATATATATATATCTATAGACCTTAGACTGTGCGCCCCATGAGGGCCAGGGGCTGATGTGAATGTGTATATGGAGACCTTAGATTGTACGCCCCATGAGGGTCAGGAACTGATGTGAATGTGTATATGGAGACCTTAGATTGTACGCCCCATGAGGGTCAGGGACTGATGTGAATGTGTATATGGAGACCTTAGACTGTACGCCCCATGAGGGTCAGGGACTGATGTGAATGTGTATATGGAGACCTTAGACTGTACGCCCCATGAGGGTCAGGGGCTGATGTGAATGTGTATATGGAGACCTTAGACTGTACGCCCCATGAGGGTCAGGGACTGATGTGAATGTGTATATGGAGACCTTAGACTGTACGCCCCATGAGGGTCAGAGACTGATGTGAATGTGTATATGGAGACCTTAGATTGTACGCCCCATGAGGGTCAGGAACTGATGTGAATGTGTATATGGAGACCTTAGATTGTACGCCCCATGAGGGTCAGGGACTGATGTGAATGTGTATATGGAGACCTTAGACTGTACGCCCCATGAGGGTCAGGGACTGATGTGAATGTGTATATGGAGACCTTAGACTGTGCGTCCCATGAGGGTCAGGGGCTGATGTGAATGTGTATATGGAGACCTTAGATTGTACGCCCCATGAGGGTCAGGGGCTGATGTGAATGTGTATATGGAGACCTTAGATTGTACGCCCCATGAGGGTCAGGGACTGATGTGAATGTATATATGGAGACCTTAGATTGTACGCCCCACGAGGGTCAGGGACTGATGTGAATGTATATATGGAGACCTTAGATTGTACGCCCCACGAGGGTCAGGGACTGATGTGAATGTGTATATGGAGACCTTAGATTGTACGCCCCATGAGGGTCAGGGACTGATGTGAATGTACTATATATATACAGTATATATATATATATATATATACAGTTGCAAGAAAAAGTATGTGAACCCCTTGGGATTACGTGGAGTTTTGCATGAATGGGGCATAAAATGTGCTCTGAACGTCATCTAAGTCACAACAATAGAAGAACACAGTCTGCTGAACATAATACTACACAAACATTAGATGTTGCCATGGTTTAATTGCAAATAACATGTAAACATTCACAGTGCAGGGAGGAAAAAGTATGTGAACCTTTGGATTTAATAACTGGTTGACCCTCCTTTGGCAGCAATAACCTCAACCATATGTTTCCTGTAGTTGCAGATCAGACCTGCACAACGATCTGGAGTAATTTTGGACCACTCCTCTTCACAAAACTGTTTCAGTGTAGCAATATTCTTGGGATGTCTGGTGTGAATCGCTCTCTTAAGGTCATGCCACAGCATTTCAATCGGGTTGAGGTCAGGACTCTGACTGGGCCACTCCAGAAGGCGTATTCTGTGCTGTTGCAGCCATTGTTTTGTTGAATTACTTGTATGCTTTGGGTCATTGTCCTGTTGCATCACCCATCCTCTGCAGAGCTTCAGTTGGCGGACAGATGGTCGTACATTTTCCTGCAAAATGTCTTGATAACCTCTGGAATTCATTTTCCCATCAATGACAACAATCCGTCCAGGCCCTGAGGCAGCAAAGCAGCCCCAAAGCATGATGCTCCCTCCGCCATGTTTCACAGTGGGGATGAGGTTTTGATGTTGGTGTGCTGTGCCTTTTTTTCTCCACACATAGTGTTGAGTGTTCTTCCCAAACAACTCAATCTTGGTTTCATCTGTCCACAGTATATTTTGCCAGTAGTGCTGTGGAACATCCAGGTGCTCTTTTGCAAACTTCAAACGTGCTGCAATATTCTTTTTGGACAGCAATGGCTTCCTCCGAGGTGTCCTCCCATGTACTCCATTCTTGTTTAATGTTTTCCTTATTGTAGATGTGTCAACAAAAATGTTAGCATGTGCCAGAGATTTCTGTAGGTCTTTAGCTGACACTCTGGGATTCTTCTTTACCTCATGCAGCATTCTGCGCTGTGCTCTTGCAGTCATTTTTACAGGACGACCTCGCCTAGGGAGAGTAGCAACAGTGCTAAACTTTCTCCATTTGAAGACAGTCTGTCTTACCGTGGACATATGAACATCAAGGCTTTTGGAGATACTTTTGTAACCCTTTCCAGCTTCATGCAAGTCAACAATTCTTGATCGTAGGTCTTCTGAGAGCTCTTTTCTGCGAGGCATGGTTCACATCAGACAGTGCTTCTTGAAACCAGTAAACCCAAAACAGGTGTGTGTTTTTTAAGTGCAGGACAGCTGTCAGCAACACATCCAATATCATCACACTGATTGGAGTCAAGGTTGGCTCACTCCTGGCTCCAATTAGCTCTGGGAGAAGTCATTAAGCTAGGGCCTCACATACTTTTTCCTCCCTGCACTGTGAATGTTTACATGTTATGTGCAATGAAACCATGGCAACATCTAATGTTTGTGTAGTATTATGTTCAGCAGACTGTGTTCTTCCATTGTTGTGACTTAGATGACGTTCAGAGCACATTTTATGCCCAATTCATGCAAAACTCCACGTAATCCCAAGGGGTTCACATACTTTTTCTTGCAACTGTATATATATATATATATATACAGTTGTGACCAAAATTATTCAACCCCCACTGAAATTGAGTGTTTTGGCCAGTTTGACATTGCTTTTGATCATTCAGTCATCTTGCTTACATTTACATTAAAGAGGCACTTGTAGGTCAGACAAATATAACATAACAGTTATAATGAAATAACCACAAATATCTTTTCTGTGCTCACAGCATTATCAGTTTTATTCAACCCCCAAGTGACATTCAATCTTAGTACTTAGTACAGCATCCTTTTACAGTTATAACAGCTTTTAAACGTGAAGCATAGCTTGACACAAGTGTCTTGCAGCGATCTACGGGTATCTTCGCCCATTCTTCATGGGCAAAGGCCTCCAGTTCAGTCACATTCTTAGGCTTGCGCACTGCAACTGCTTTCTTTAAGTCCCACCAGAGGTTCTCAATCGGATTTAAGTCTGGTGACTGCGATGGCCACTCCAAAATGTTCCAGCCTTTCCTCTGCAACCATGCTCTAGTGGACTTGGAGGTATGCTTGGGATCATTGTCCTGTTGAAAGGTCCAACGTCTCCCAAGCCTCAGGTGTGTGACGGACTGCATCACGTTTCCATCCAATATCTCCTGGTACTGAAGAGAATTCATGGTACCTTGCACACGCTGAAGCTTCCCTGTACCTGCAGAAGCAAAACAGCCCCAAAGCATGATTGACCCTCCACCATGCTTCACAGTAGGCAAGGTGTTCTTTTCATCATAGGCCTTGTTCTTCCTCCTCCAAACATAGCGTTGATCCATGGGCCCAAACAGTTCTAATTTTGTTTCATCAGTCCACAGAACACTATCCCACAACTTTTGTGGTTTGTCCACATGGCTTTTGGCATACTGCAGTCGACTCTTCTTATTCTTTGGAGACAGCAAGGGGGTACGCCTGGGAGTTCTGGCACGGAGGCCTTCATTACGCAGTGTGCGGCTTATTGTCTGGGCTGAAACTTCTGTACCCACATCTGACAAATCTTTTCTCAGTTCCTCAGCAGTCACACGGGGACTTCTCTCCACTCTACGCTTCAGGTAGCGCACAGCAGTCGAAGTCAGCATCTTCTTTCTGCCACGACCAGGTAGCGTTTCAACAGTGCCCTTTGCCTTGAATTTGCGAATGATGCTTCCTAAGGTGTCTCTTGGTATGTTTAACATCTTTGCAATCTTCTTATAGCCATTGCCCTTCCTGTGAAGAGAAATCACCTCTTCTCTTGTCTTCCTGGACCATTCTCTTGCCTTCACCATGTTTGTAACCACACCAGTAAATGTCTAGAAGGAGCTGAGTATCACAGTCATTTTAAAGCTGCCTAATTGGTGCTTATTATGCTTGATTGCTGCTCGGTGACATCCACAGGTGTTTTCAATACCTGATGGAAAGCACCTGTATGAACCTCTGTTCTTCAGAGTGGTAGTCTTTAAGGGGTTGAATAATTGTGGCAATGAAGAAACCACATAAGAACCATTTACTACTGTATTACATAAACAATTGATGTCATTTTAGTTGCATTTGGGTAGTTACAACGTCCTTGTAGGATTTGATTCTGAATACAATTCCAAATGTACACTATAGTCCCTAAACCCCTTTACAGCATTGGGGGTTGAATAATTTTGGTCACAACTGTATATATTATATAAGTACCTGTAATAAATAAATAATAATGCCTTACCCGAGAAGTATGGGATTTTTTTTAAAAAAGTCATATTTACTAGGTGGATGCAGCATCGGTCCGGCGCTGCTTCTGTCCCTCGCCGGCTCTAAGTGTGAGAACATGACTGCTGATCGCTGAGTTCTCACAGCCGCTCTGAGCAGAGAGCGGTGACTGTCAGCTCTCTGCTCCAACCTCCCCCTCCTCCTCCCATGCTCACTGGAATGCTGGGCTGTGGAGGAGGCGGCTGGATCGGGCTGTCAGCGGCTTGCTTGCTATTTCCATTTTAAAAAAATGAAACTTTAATGTGACTTTAACATATGAAAAGCTACCTGGGGGTTAGTAAGAGCCAGAAGGCTGAAAGAGAACCGACCGCGGATCCTGACGGATTTATGAATCATATTTGTGACAATTCTATAATTAGTGTCTTTTCAGGGCAGAGACAAAAATATCAATTTATGTTTTCAATTATTCTTTCTTCATCGTTCCCGTGATTCTAATCGATTTCGGATTTAAACTTTATTATAAAAAGTTTTATATTTTTTTAAAAAATAATATATTTTATAGAAATCATTTTTTTTTCTAGTGTACTATTCTGAGCCTGTCAGCACGTATTGTAAGCTGTAATTTGTATTCTTCGGCGGTAGAACATTTTATTCTCGGGTAAAGCCTTGGCATAAATAGGATATGGCAGGCAGTAGGTTTAGGACGGGAAGATGGGAACAAAAAAAAATGTCACAGAAATGGATTTTTAATGAAGATTTAATGGTTATAAATTCATGCTCACTTAACGACGTGTAAAGGGCATAACATGGCGGGCAGAGGATTAAAAAAGGATTAAAGAACATCTGAAATACTTAAAAGAAAACTAATTTCACATTTTCCTTCCAGGCATTAAAATGGGAAATCGGTATGAGGCACGACACACTCTGTTACATTGTTAAAGAGAACCTGTCATAAAGTTGTTTTTAGTTTAATTAGTTTTATTTTTGTTGTATTTTTTTTTACATTTTTAAATAAAAAAGGAAAACAGTTTTTATGTGAATTTTTGCTATTTCCAGAGTGCCATGGCTTATCTAACCCCTTGTCTACAGGGCACTTCTACCTCCTTCCTGCCTACCGGGCACTTCTACCTCATTCCTGCCTACCGGGCACTTCTACCCCCTTCCTGCCTACCGGGCACTTCTACCCCCTTCCTGCCTACAGGACACTTCTACCCCCTTCCTGCCTACCGGGCACTTCTACCCCCTTCCTGCCTACCGGGCACTTCTACCCCCTTCCTGCCTACAGGGCACTTCTACCCCCTTCCTGCCTACCGGACACTTCTACCCCCTTCCTGCCTACAGGACACTTCTACCCCCTTCCTGCCTACAGGACACTTCTACCCCCTTCCTGCCTACAGGGCACTTCTACCCCCTTCCTGCCTACAGGACACTTCTACCCCCTTCCTGCCTACAGGGCACTTCTACCCCCTTCCTGCCTACAGGACACTTCTACCCCCTTCCTGTCTACAGGGCACTTCTACCTCCTTCCTGCCTACCGGGCACTTCTACCCCCTTCCTGCCTACAGGGCACTTCTACCTCCTTCTTGCCTACCGGGCACTTCTACCTCCTTCCTGCCTACCGGGGACTTCTACCCCCTTCCTGCCTACCGGGCACTTCTACCTCCTTCCTGCCTACCGGGCACTTCTACCCCCTTCCTGCCTACAGGGCACTTCTACCCCCTTCCTGCCTACAGGACACTTCTACCCCCTTCCTGCCTACAGGACACTTCTACCCCCTTCCTGCCTACAGGACACTTCTACCCCCTTCCTGCCTACAGGGCACTTCTACCCCCTTCCTGCCTACAGGACACTTCTACCCCCTTCCTGCCTACAGGACACTTCTACCCCCTTCCTGTCTACAGGGCACTTCTACCCCCTCCCTGCCTACCGGGCACTTCTACCCCCTTCCTGCCTACAGGGCACTTCTACCCCCTTCCTGCCCAGGCCAATTTTCAGCTTTCAGCGCTGTCGCACTTTGACAATTGCACGGTCATGCAACACTGTACCCAAACAAAATTTTTCTTTTTTTTTTTAGACCGAGCTTTCTTTTGGTGGTATTTAATCACCACTGGGGTTTTTTATTTTTTTCTAAACAAACTAAAAAAGACAGAACATTTAAAACAAAAAAGTTTTTTCTTAGTTTCTGTTATAAAATTTTGTAAATAAGTAATTTTTAGCCTTCGCTGATGTGCGCTAATGAGGCTGCATGATGGGCGCTGATAGGCTGCACTGATGGGCACTGAGAGGGGGCACTGGTAATTGGCACTGAAGGGCATTGGCAGGCATCACTGGTGGGCACTGAAAGGCAGCACTCATATGGCACTGACTGGCATTGCTAGGCGGCACTGATTGGACCTGTTAGGCAGCACTGACGGGCACTGATAAGCAGCACTTATGGGCACTGTTAGGCAGCACTGATGGGCACTGATAGGCGTCACTGACTGACACTGATAGTTGGCACTGAGAGGCAGATCTGATGGGCACTGATATATGGCATTGATGTACACTGGCAGGCACTGATATGTGGCATTGATCGGCACTGACAGGTGGCATTGATGGGCACTGGTATTTGGCATTGATGGGCACTGACAGGTGGCATTGATGGGGCTACACTGATAATCAGTGCCCTGATCAGTATAGATGTTCCCTCTGAGGAATGCACAAATCCTCTTCCCCCATCCCAACACAAATCGCCCAAAATCACCACTCCTAGCACACCTCCCCAAATTTCCACCCCTACATAAATTCTTACACCCTGCCACCCCCAAATTCCCCCTCCCAACCAGGGCCGTGGATAAGGGGGTACCACCAGTCTTCCTGTATGGGGCCCAGGCCAGCAGGGGGGGCCCAGAACAGCTGGGTGATTTGGAATTGGGCAGGGAGGGGGAACGGCACAGTAGGGGGGCAATTACTGGAACCGATCCCCTGTATGGTTCTTTCTGCAGTAGCTGAAAGCTGGCTTCCTCTCTCCCTCCTGCTGGCTTTCAGCTGCTGTAGGGGATTGGTTCCAGTAATGCTCCCCCCCCCCGCACCCATCACCCTTCCTGTGCACCATACATTTCTCCATGTTACCCAGGCCCCCCCCCCATGCGCCCCCACCCCCACAGTGCTGCTGGCTTCCCTCCTCTCTTTCCCACCTTCACAATAGGATCCTTCAGGATGGAAAGTGGGGGAAGAGTCCAGTAAATATGTCACATTTGCCAGCCCCTTCCACCGTCACCGGGTGATCCTGCCCCATAATGACATATGCCCATCGAGAAATAGACATGGGGGCATTGCCAGGTAACCCCCACCCCTAGGATTACCTGTCCCTGGATGGGGACTTTTTTTTTTTTCCCTTTGAGTCGGCAAAATTCTGTGTAAAACTGGGCAAATCTACTGCAGAGATGTTTGGCAATGAGTCGTTCGAGGTGTTCTGATTGGAACGCACGCTTCAAGAGTGGAGGACGACGAGGGATTAGGAAGACCTTCAACAAGTTCAACCCCTGAAAATATCCAAACCGTTTGGCAACTTGTGCGTGATGATCGTTGGAGAACATTCCACAACGTTGCTGCCATTGTTGGTGTGTCATACAGAACAGTCCAGGCAACCCTCACGTGTGATTAGAACATGCGCCTTGTTGCTGCCAAGTTCGTCCTCAGGCTGCAACAGTCTCACCTCTGCACACACCCTGCTCGCCAGATTTGGCTCCTGCGTTGCCACGTCTGTTGTTTGTTCTAACTTGCTGTCCATGATGAAAGAGCAAAGGTGAAATTCTGCATGAAACTGGGCAAATCTGCCGCAGAGATGTTTGGCAATGAGCCGTTCGAGGTGTTCTGATTGGCACGTGTGATAAGAGTTGAAGAAAATCACTGGAGGACGACGAGGGATCAGGAAGACCTTCAACAAGCTCAACCCCGAAAATATCCAAACTATTTAGCAACTTGTGCGTGATGATCATTGGAGAACATTCCACAACATTGCTGCCATTGTCGGTGTGTCATATGGAACAGTCCATGCAATCCTCACGTGTGATTAGAACATGTGCCTTGTTGCTGCCAAGTTCGTCCCCAGGCTGCAATGGTCCCATTTCCGCACCCATCCTGCTCACTAGATTTGGCTCTTGCATTACCACGTCTGTTCTTTGTTCTAACTTTCTGTCCATGATGAAATTGCAAAGGTGAAATTCTGCATGAAACTGGGCAAATCTGCCACAGAGACGTTTGGCAATGAGTCGTTTGAGGTGTTCTGGTTGGTATGTGTGGTAAGAGTGGAAGGACATCACTGGAAGATGACAAGGGATCAGGAAGACCTTCAACAAGCTCAACCCCCATCAAAGCAACTTGTGCGTGATAATCGTTGGAGAATATTCCACAACATTGCTGCCATTGGCGGTGTGTCATACAGAACAGTCCAGGCAACCCTCACGTGTGATTAGAACATGCGCCTTGTTGCTACCAAGTTCGTCCTCAGGCTGCAGCGCTCTCACTTCCGCACCCATCCTGCTCACTAGATTTGGCTCTTGCATTGCCACGTCTGCTCTTTGTTCTAAATTGCTGTCCATGATGAAATAGCAAAGGTGAAATTCTGCATGAAACTGGGCAAATCTGCCGCAGAGACGTTTGGCAATGAGTCGTTCGAGGTGCTCTGATTGGCATGTGTGGCAAGATCGGAAGAACATCGCTGGAAGATAACGAGAGATCAGGAAGACCTTCAACAAGCTCCACTCCCGAAAATGTCCAACCCGTTCAGCAACTTGGGCATGATGACCGTTGGAGAACATTCCACAACGTTGCTACCATTGGCGGTGTGTCATACGGAACAGTCCAGGCAACCCTCACGTGTGATTGGAACATGCGCCTTGTTGCTGCCAAGTTCGTCTCCAGGCTGCTAACCCAGGAGCAGACGGAACACCGCGTTTGAAGTCTGCCAAGTGCTGTGGATGACCCGTCCTTCATGTTGAGGATCATCAAAACTTGGGTATATGGGTTTTATGCAGAATTGTTCTACCTTGCTGTCCATGATGAAATAGAAGAAGTGGTTACGCACATGGTCAGACTAGCACCAGTTGCACAGCTTCCAATGTACACAGGATGATGTCTTTTGGCACACGGACTTATGAAGGTTGGTACTCCCTGTGACTGTGTGTGCATTCTTATGCTGCCATCAGTTTGCGTGTTTCAAAACTGCTCTATGGTGGCTTCCTTTTCCTTCACCCTACAGAACCACAGCAGTGGGGAACCAACCATTAGGACTTATACACCACGTACAGGCAGTGGAAGAGAGAGGGAGGCCTGGGACCATCACTGAGCCACCTATACAGATCCCCAATGAAGGGCCTCTTTCATTAATAGGTCAATATCTGAAGATGAGGGTCCAATTTATACTCGCGAGTGTGGTGATGCACGTTGAGTGAAAATCTTACAGCACCGGGGGAAGTGGGCTCACTTATTGTAGGAGGGCCGTCTTAATAGCATCCTGGGCCCCTGGGCAAAGTAATGCACTTGGGCCCCTACCAGTCTGTCCCGATTTAAACACTGACTCTCAAGAATTAACCGCTTCCCGACCGCCCTATAGCAGAAGTACAGCTACAGGGCAGCAGGGATCCGTAAAATCTTGTGTATATATACGTAATTTTGCATTTCTGGGCAGGGGGCGCACGCACGCACGCTCCCTGCCCGCGCCACTATTGGCTCCTCGGAATGTCAATCACCGGGTCCTGGCCACCGATTCTCAGCCGGGACTCGGTAATCATCGACGGAGCTGACTGGGGAGAGGTCTGTATGTAAACAACACAGGTCTCTCTCCTGCCAGCAAGGACATGCTGCTGTGTATCTCTCTGCACAGCATGTCTAGTAAAACAGCACACAGGTAACCCTTTGATCGCCCCAGCTGTTAACCCCTTTAATTTTTACTAGTAATGGCGGCAATCAACGACTTATAGCGAGACTGCGGCAGGCATTCTGACACTTGGGGGGAAACTGATTTGGTGTCACTGACATCCCCAGTGACACCAGTACAGTGATCAGTGCTAATAAAAAGCACTGACACTGTACTAATGGCACTGGGCAGGAAGGGGTTACCCTGTGGGGCGATCAAAGGGTTAACTGTGTGCGGTTGCACTATAGGGGCTGTGTGTACTTCACTGTAAGCACACTGCTTTGTATGGCTGTGCTATGCAGAGCCATGCAAAGCAGTGTGCAGGAGCTGACAGGGGAGAGAACTGTATTGTTTACAAACAGAGATCCTCGGCAATCACTGGGCGCCGGCGAGTAATCCCAGTGACTGACAGCCGCGAATGGCAGCGCGGGTAGGACGCGTGCGTGCCTCAAGCGAGCCCCCTACCAGGAACTGCAAAACCGTATATATATACGTGATTTTGCGCCCCTGTGCTGCCCTGTAGCTGTACTTCTGCTATAGGGCAGACAGTAAGTGGTTATTTATCATTTGCGATGAACGAACACACACAGGGATTGCAGCAGCTGCAGTTGTCGCACTGTATTGATATTTATTTCTCTAATACATATTCTGGCCAGGGTTGGACTGACCATTTGAGCACTCGGGCACTGCCCAAGGGCCCGGGGTCAGTAGGGGGCCCCATGAGATGCCCCTGGTACCTTTCATAGGCTTCTTTGGGTGTGAGCGAGGACACAGGGGCCCCAGGATCCCCTATTGCCCAGGGGCCCCATGAGTTGTCAGTCCGCCCCTGATTCTGGCAATTACAACATAACGGGAGACAATACAGCAACAATACAGTTCAATACAAGAGGGATAGGAGAGCCCTGATCCTGGGAGCTTACAATCTAAGATTTGATTCAGAGTTTCCAGAAATCCGCCTGATGCTGTGCAGACGATTGGAGGTCTGATAAACGTGGAAGACTTTTCTTCCGTTATTATAACGAGCGCGCAATTTCCAACATCCTCCTAACCGGCATAACTGAAGTTTGCTTTTAATTAATTTCAGGGTAATTAAATTTCCTTTAAAATTCACCCCAGCCGCTTTGATTTAATAAACTCGATCCCATGAGGGCCCCATCGAAGAAATCGCATATTGTAATAATCTACATTATGTATGCAGAATAGGAAGGGAATGCGTAGAACGCAAGCTTCATGCAAGTTCCAGGCAACCTTGGTTCTTTTCCAGAGAATGTAGAATTTATTGGGTGAAGTCCAACAAAGCGTTCGAAATTCTATAATAATTAAAGGCTCCTTCAAAATTCCAAGTTCTTCCTTTTGGGCTAAAATCCAAACACTCAACACACCCAGCATGTACACTATGGGTCCTTTCACCCGGGGCGTTCCGTCTGTCCGTTTTTCATCTGTCCGTTTACTGATGAAAAACAGACCCCCATGTATTTCTATTGACTTGCGGATGTAAACATCTTTTTACATCCGTTAGTGTCCACGGCTGTTACCATATGTTTTTTTGAACGGAAGAAAATCCTATTAAAAAAAACCCAAAAAAAACGTAACGGACGAAAAATGGATATCAACGGATGTAAACGGACCGAAACGGATGTAAACTGATAAAAACAGACAAAACACATGAAAAATGGATCTTAATGGATGTAAACCAATGTAAACAGATGAAAAACGGATCTAAATTGATGTAAACCAATGTAAATGAATGAAAAACGGATCTAAAATGGTTGTAAACCAATGTAAACAGATAAAAAAACGGATCTAAATGGATGTAAACCAATGTAAACAAATGAAAAACGGATCTAAAATGGATGTAAACCAATGTAAACGGATCTAAAATGGATGTAAACGAATGAAAAATGGATCTAAAATGGATGTAAACCAATGTAAACGAATGAAAAACGGATCTAAAATGGATGTAAACCAATGTAAACAGATGAAAAACTGATCAAAATGAATGTAAACCAATTTAAACAGATGAAAAACGGATCTAAATGGATGTAAACGGATGAAAAACGGATCTAAATGGATGTAAGCAGATGAAAAACGGATCTAAATGGATGTAAACCAATGTAAATGAATGAAAAATGGAACTAAAATGGATGTAAACCAATGTAAACGGATGAAAAATGGATCTACATGGATGTAAACCAATGTAAACTGACAAAAAACGGATCTAAATGGATGTAAACCAATGCAAACAGATGAAAAACAGATCTAAATGGATGTAAACGGATGAAAAACGGATGTAAACTCATCCATTTTTTCTTCGAAGTGGCCAGTTGGAAGTGCTACTGGAAATTCACGTTAGCTACTGATTTCAGTCATGGGACTTGTTTTATTTCATAGGGTCAGGGCTTTTTTTCTCAGAAAATAAGTGCAGGTACCCCCCCCCCACTCCCCCCTTTCAAGTAAACCTTGTCTTCGCCCCCTACCTACCTCCAAGCACCGTCCCTATGGAATTTGCTACTGATAACAAAAAAAAACTGTAAAATAGATCCCCTGTAGTCAGGAACAATAGACCCCACATCAACAATAGACCCCCCCAGAAAAAACAGATCCCCCACAACAAGATACCCCTTCCCCCAGCAACAATAGACCCCAAGCAACAAAATTCCACACCTACGGCAACAATAGATCCACCATAGCAACAATAGACACCACCAGAAACAACAGATCTCCCAACAGCCAGCATTAAAAGACCCTCCAGCAGCCATCAAAAATAGACCCTCCCAAAAAAAAAAAGTAGATCACTCAAGCAACATAAGATCCTTCAGCAACATAAGACCCGCCTCCCAATGACAATAGATCCCCACCAGTGAAAACAGATCCCCAGCAGACAACATCAATAGACCCTCCAGCACACCCCAACAACCCTTGCCATTACATACATTCAGTGCTGAAGGTGCTGGAACTGCATTCCCCCGTTGAAAAAAATCCCTGGGAAGGGTCACATGATCTAGTAAACAACTGTGAATTGATTACTAGTGATCGTCAGTAATGTTATCTGGTAGCATAAATACCAGTCTATGAAAAATATACACCCACCGGCCACTTTATTAGGTCCACCTTGCTAGTCCCAGCTTGGTCCCCCTTTGGCCTTCATTCTTCATGGCATAGATTCAACAAGGTGTTGGAAACGTTCCTCAGAGATTTTGGTCCATATTGACATGATAGCATCACGCAGTTGCTGCAGATTTGTTGTCTGCACATCCATGATGGGAATCTCCCGTTCCACCACCATGACACCACCACCACCAGCTTGAACCATTGGTACAAGGCAGGATGGATTCACCAGACCATGACACCACCAGCCTGAACCGTTGATACAAGGCAGGATGGATATGCCACACCATGACACCACCACCACCAGCCTGAACCATTGATACAAGGCAGGATGGATCCACCATACCATGACACCCCCACCACCACCAGTTTGAACCACTGATACAAGGCAGGATGGATCCATGCTTTCATGTTGGTTACACCAAATTCTGACCCTACCATCTGCATGTCGCAGCTGATATCCAGACTCATCAGACCAGGCAACATCATTCCAATCTTCTATTGTCCAATTTTGAACCTGTGAGGATTGTAGCCTCTGTTGTCTGTTCTTAGCTGACAGGAGTGGCACCCGGTGTGGTTTTCTGCTGCTGTAGCCCATCTGCTTCAAGGTTGGACATGTTGTGTGTTTAGAGATGGTATTCTGCATACCTTGGTTGTAACGGGGGGTTATCTGAGTTACTGTTGCCTTTCTATTATCTGCCCATTCTCCTCTGACATCTACAAGGCATTTTTTTGTCCTCAAATCTGCCGCTCACTCAATATTTTCCTTTTTTTCGGACCATTCTCTGTAAACCCTAGAGATGGTTGTGCGTGAAAATCCCAGTAGATCAGCGGTTTTTGAAATACTCAGACCAGCCTGTCAGACATCAACGACCATGCCACGTTCAAGGTCACTTAAACCCCTTTTCTTCCCCATTCTGATGCTTGGTTTGAACTTCAGCAAGTTGTCTTCACCTCGCAAACAAAGGATTTCCCAGCAGCATTTACCTGCCAGCCTGCGAAACAACCAATTTGGCCCTGTCTAACAGTATGTGTTAAAAACATTTGCAAATACATGCGTAAGCCACAGTCCCACGTCAAGGGTCCTCTAGATAATGTAGTCCTAAGTGAAATTTCCAAAGCCTCCATAGTAGAAGCACATGTATCAATGGAGAAGGGCAGGTGTGCCTGGAGGAGCCCATCCCTCCTTAAAGGTACAGAAACGCACGTGATGCCCAGCAATATTAAAGTGACAGCAGAGGCATCAAGTGCGTCCTTGCATCCAATTTAGCCAAAGACACAAAAAATGGTGACCATCCCAACCTATAACCTGGTGCACATGGAAGGGCAATGCTCATCGCAAACAAACAAAGGATTTCCCAGCAACATTTACCAGCCAGCCTGCAAAACAACCAATTGGGAACTCCTTCCTGCTAAGGCTGGTTATAGATTGGGATGGTTGCCATTTTTTTGTGTCATCTTCACCACGCCTAGATACCTAACGCATTGAGTTGCTGCCATGTGATTGGCTGATTAGCAATTTGTGTTACCAAACAATTGAAAAGGTGTACCTAATAAAGTGGCTGGTGAGTGTAGTTGTCTGCAAAAGTTCTCAATTTTGACCACAAGTCATGCCTTCAGCCAAGCCAATTGAAGGATTAACTCCTATGAAGCCTTCCTTACACCAACAGTGGGATTATAAAACTAGAACGTGGGGTTCCACAATTGTCACTCCTCCCATCCTGTTCTTAGACAAATCAACATTTGCCTTGACACATTCCATGGTGAGTGGATGAAGGTGACAGTGCTACGGATATAAATGTTGGAGCATGATCCTTACACTCGTTAGAACTGAAGTAGCTTGGAGAAGCTATAAATCATCTTCTACATTACAGAACAAGTCCAGTTTAATGTGACTAACTACTACTAGATATACCACAACCTGGATAATGGACAACTGTCCCTGACAAATGAAAAAGAAACTTGGATGAGTGGAGAAAGGTCTTCAGCATTCCATAAATAATCCAAGTAAATGTGACTAAATGCTACTAGCCATGCCATGACTTGGATACTGGAGAGCCTTCATTGACAACTGAAGAAGACACTTGGATGAGTGGCGAAAAGGTCTTCAGCGGTTCAGAACAGGTGCAGTTGAATTTTACCAACTACGGCTAGATATACCATGACCTGGATACTGAAGAACCTTCACTGACAACTGATAAAGAAACTAGGATAAGTGGTGAAAGGTCTTCAGCATTTCAGAACAGATCCAAGAAATGTGACTAACTACTACTAGACATGCCATGACCTGGATAATGGAGAACCGTCACTGACAGAAGACACTTGGATAAGTGGTGAAAGGTCTTCAGCATTTCAGAACAGGTCCAGTTGAATTTGACTAACTACGACTAGATATACCGTGACCTGGATACTGAAGAACCTTCACTGACAACTGATAAGGAAACTTGGATAAGTGGTGAAAGGTCTGCAGCATTTCAGAACAGATCCAAGAAATGTGACTATTACTAGATATGACCTGGATAATGGAGAACCATCACTGATGGAAGACACTTGGATAAGTGGTGAAAGGTCTTCAGCATTTCAGAACAAGTCGTGTTAAATGTGACTAACTACTACTAGATATACCGTGACCTGGATAATGGAGAACTGTCCCTGACAAATGAAAAAGAAACTTGGATGAGTGGAGAAAGGTCTTCAGCATTCCATAAATAATCCAAGTAAATGTGACTAAATGCCACTAGCCATACCATGCCCTGGATACTGGAGAGCCTTCATTGACAACTGAAGAAGACACTTGGATGAGTGGCAAAAAGGTCTTCAGCATTTCAGAACAGGTCCAGTTAAATATGACTAACTATGACTAGGTATACCATGACTGGATACTGAAGAACCTTCACTGACAACTGATAAAGAAACTAGGATAAGTGGTGAAAGGTCTTCAGCATTTCAGAACAGATCCAAGAAATGTGACTAACTACTACTAGATATGACATGACCTGGATAAAGGAGAACCGTCACTGACAGAAGACACTTGGATGAGTGGCGAAAAGGTCTTCAGCATTTCAGAACAGGTTCAGTTGAATTTGACTAACTACGACTAGATATACCATGACCTGGATACTGAAGAAACTTCATTGACAACTGATAAAAAACTTGGATAGGTGGTGAAAGGTCTTCAGCATTTCAGAACAGATTCAAGAAATGTGACTAACTACTACTAGATATGACATGACCTGAATAATGAAGAACCGTCATTGACGGAAGACACTTGGATAAGTGGTGAAAGGTCTTCAGCATTTCAGAACAGGTCCAGTTGAATTTGACTAACTACGACTAGATATACCATGACCTGGATACTGAAGATACTTCACTGACAACTGATAAAGAAACTTGGATAAGTGGTGAAAGGTCTTCAGCATTTCAGAACAGATCCAAGAAATGTGACTAACTACTACTAGACATGCCATGCCCTGGATAATGGAGAACCGTCACTGACAGAAGACACTTGGATAAGTGGTGAAAGGTCTTCAGCATTTCACAACAGGTCCAGTTGAATTTGACTAACTACGACTAGATTCACCGTGACCTATATACTGAAGAACCTTTACTGACAACTGAAGAAGACACTTGAACGAGTGGCGAAAGGTCTTCAGCATTTCAGAACAGGTCCAGTTGAATTTGACTAACTACGACTAGATATACCATGACCTTAGATACTGAAGAACCTTCACTGACAACTGATAAAGAAACTTGGATACGTGGTGAAAGGTCTTCAGCATTTCAGAACAGATCCAAGAAATGTCACTACTACTAGACATGCCATGACCTGGATAATGGAGAACCGTGACTGACAGAAGAAACTTGGAGAAGTGGTGAAAGGTCTTCAGCATTTCAGAAAGAGTCATTTTAAATGGGACTAACTACGACTGGATTCACCATGACCTATATACTGGAGAACCTTTACGGACAACTGAAGAAGACACTTGAACAAGTGGTGAAAGGTCTTCAGCATTTCAGAACAGGTCCAGTTGAGTGTGAAGACATTCATGTATGTAGTGTTATACTACCTCCAATGTCAGGGATCCTGAAATGCTCATTGACAGTCCAGGGACTCTGGTAACGTGTGTAGCGATACCCCCATGAGAGAAGCTGAATTTGGGTCTCCCCTATTTCCTGCACATCCAGTCAACATGCATTTTTCCAACTTCCATTCAGAGTCAGTAACCAGTCCAGGGGATTGTTTTTGGGGGGGTCTAGGGGTATATAAGATGCCCAACTTGACTTGAAACAAAAAATCAAAGGACAAACTTTCTCAATTCTTTGCAAAAAGAATGGATCCTGGACTTTCTACTTCCTCCAGAGCGGCATCAGTCTTTTGGCGGATCAGTAACACAGTCTCTTTAAGGTCCCCACCTTGGTCCTCTCTTTATATGAACCTCTTCAGACCCCAGCTAGAAACTGCCCATTCGCCTGACTGTCTTGAAGAGTATTCCAGATCAAGAGATTCTAGAACAGGCTTGTAGCACTGTCCCAGGTAGAACTGGTTGGGTGTTGCACCTAGCAGCCCTCTCTCTTGTAGGCCCTGGGGGTGTAGAGGTACTCACACTGTGTCTTGTAGCTTTGGGTAAACTGCCATCAGGCCTTTCGCTGAGCTAGTATCTTCCAGGATAGCAGGCCGTCCTTCCTCAGTTGACTGCAGGACAGTGGACTGCAGGACAGTGGAGCTTCCGCTGTCAACTTCCTTCTCTCATTCTTGCAACATCCAGCCTGGAGGTAGAACCCCCCTTCTCCAGAGTCCCCTCCCAGGCTACACAGCAGCACACCTCATCACGCCATCCTCTGGTCAACTCCCCTGCTGGCCAGGCTCTCTCATATTTATGGGCTGATTAGGCTGCCTTGTCAGGCCTTCTGCCAGATTCTCATAAATATGCAGATCAGCACCTTCTGGCCTTCACCCACCAGCTTCTAGAAACTTCTCCAAACTTCTAAAACCGGGTGGAGGTACCACATGCTTGACCTGTAGAGCCCTGTAGCGTGACCTAAAGTAAACCTAACTCACACTCAGGCTTCTAACACGCCTCTAACTACACTACAATTATGTACACCAGAGGGCGCTACAAGTGTTTCCACCTTCAGACTACATAAAGAAAGTAGAATGAACTCCTCAAGAACTGCTGTACCATTAGGGCAAGGGCAAATTGGGGAGCCAGTAAAGTATTTGCATGTGGTGAATCTATGGGGCATCAGTCTCGGGGATCAAAGATAATTTATACCGCCAAACAGGTAGGTACATTACACAATTATGTTGTCAGAGAATGTCTGAACAATTAATTTAGTCAGCTAAATTGATTGTTTAATCGATCGATGAACCACAGTGCCTCCAATACAAAAATAACAGGATATTACCACCTCCATGCTTTACTGCAGGATTGGTGGTATTTGGATGATGAGCTTTTTATTTTATTTTATTTTTTTACATGTTGGCGTTCTATCTTTCACTTGGGTGCACTGAGTAAACCAGCTGGATAAAACAAAAACTGTGTCTGTCTTCACTTCAGGCTTCAAAGCAACAACATGTGATTATTTTACAGGGGGGTGATTCTTTTCTATACCCACTGTAAGGTGTTAAAAAAAAATGATGACCACTTTTGCATTCCTTTCAATACAGCCCTTGTAAAATTTGAACAATCTCTATAGGTTATTGAAAAAGCTATGACCACTTTTGCATTACTTTCAGTGCAGTCCTTGTATATACTCAACTGATATGAAAAATACTAGCTTTACAGTGGGTACAAAAAAATGCTGGAAAAAATAAAACAATTTGAGTTATGATATTCGATAAACAATGGATACAGAAATCTCTCTTTAGTGCAGTGTGTACCAAAACAAAAGAGTGGAATATACATAATGACTAATTAATAGTGGAAGAATATTATAGCGGGTACAAAATTATTTCAACACAAAGAAAACATTTTCTATGAGATAATTAATATAAAGAGTTTAAAAAAAAAAAAAGTCACAAAATGCTCATTATGTCACTGCAAACATCAGCAGGCATTTTAAATGATTTAAAACAGAGAAAATTATTTATGTGATTTAATTAAACTAAATTAAATTAAATTGGTCACAGAAATAATGAAAGTAGCAAAACAAAGCAAAACAAAACAATTCTGTGAAATGATTGTTGACCAAAGAAAACTACAGTGAGCATCAAATAATATAATATATAATCAACTGATATAAATATACTAACAGTATAACAGGTACAAAAAAAATTTTCTGTACTATAGTTAACAGTAAATTGGTCACAAAAATAATGAATGCAGCAAAAATAAAAATAAAAAATATGTGAGATAATTAATGACAAAAGGAAGCTACAGTTAGTCTCAAAATAATAGAATATAATATATAATCAACTGATATAAAAATACTAACAGTATGGCAGGTACAAAAAAATATTTCTGTGATATAGTTAGCAGTAAATCGGTTGCAAAAATAATGAATGCAGCACACAAATAAAAAAATATATATAAAATATGTGAGATAACTAATGACCAAAGAAAGCTACAGTTAGTCTCAAAATAATAGAATATAACATATAATCAACTGATACAAAAATACTAACAGTATGGCAAGTACAAAAAAAATATTTCTGTGATATAGTTAGCAGTAAATTGGTTGCAAAAATAGCAAATGCATAAAAAATAAATAAATGTGATAATTAATGACCAAAGAAAGCTACAGTTAGTGTCAAAATAATAGAAATTAATATATAATCAACTGATATGAAAATACTAACAGTATGGAAGGTACAAAATATTATTTCTGTGATATAGTTAGCAGTAAATTGGTCACATATATAAATGAATGCATCAAACACCTAAAATCAAACATATCATACAAAAAAAATATAAAATATGGGAGATAATTAATAACCAAAGAAAGCTACAGTGAGTGTAAAAATAATAGAATATAATATATAATCAACTGATATAAATATACTAACAGTATGACAGGTACAAAATATTATTTCTGTGAAATATTTAACAGTAAATTGGTCACAAAAATAACAAATGCAGCAAAAAAAAAAAAAAAATTATATATATATGAGATAATTAATGACAAAAGAAATCTACAGTGAGTGTCAAAATAATAGAATAGAATATATAATCAACTGATATAAATATACTAACAGTATGACAGGTAGAAAAAAATTATTTCTGTGAAATATTTAACAGTAAATTGGTCACAAAAATAACAAATGCAGCAAAAATAAATATATATATATATACAGTCAGGTCCATAAATATTGGGACATGGACACAATTCTAACATTTTTGGCTCTATACACCACCACAATGGATTTGAAATGAAACGAACAAGATGTGCTTTAACTGCAGACTGTCAGTTTTAATTTGAGGGTATTTACATCCAAATCAGGTGAACGGTGTAGGAATGACAACAGTTTGCATATGTGCCTCCCACTTGTGAAGGGACCAAAAGTAATGGGACAGAATAATAATCATAAAATCAAACTTTCACTTTTTAATACTTGGTTGCAAATCCTTTGCAGTCAATGACAGCCTGAAGTCTGGAACGCATAGACATCACCAGACGCTGGGTTTCATCCCTGGTGATGCTCTGCCAGGCCTCTACTGCAACTGTCTTCAGTTCCTGCTTGTTCTTGGGGCATTTTCCCTTCAGTTTTGTCTTCAGCAAGTGAAATGCTCAATCGGATTCAGGTCAGGTGATGAACTTGGTCATTGCATAACATTCCACTTCTTTCCCTTAAAAAACTCTTTGGTTGCTTTTGCAGTCTGCTTTGGGTCATTGTCCATCTGCACTGTGAAGCGTCCAATGAGTTGTGAAGCATTTGGCTGAATATGAGCAGATAATATTCCCGAAACACTTCACAATTCATCCGGCTGCTTCTGTCAGCAGTCACATCATCAATAAATACAAGAGAAGCAGTTCCATTGGCAGCCATACATGCCCACGCCATGACACTACCACCACCATGCTTCACTGATGAGGTGGTATGCTTAGGATCATGAGCAGTTCCTTCTCCATACTCTTCTCTTCCCATCACTCTGGTACAAGTTGATGTCGGTCTCATCTGTCCATAGGATGTTGTTCCAGAACTGTGAAGGCTTTTTTAGATGTTGTTTGGCAAACTCTAATCTGGCCTTCCTGTTTTTGAGGCTCACCAATGGTTTCCATCTTGTGGTGAACCCTCTGTATTCACTCTGGTGAAGTCTTCTCTTGATTGGTGACTTTGACACACATACACCTACCTCCTGGAGAGTGTTCTTGATCTGGCCAACTGTTGTGAAGGGTGTTTTCTTCACCAGGGAAAGAATTCTTCGCTCATCCACCACAGTTGTTTTCCGTGGTCTTCCGGGTCTTTTGGTGTTGCTGAGCTCACCGGTGCGTTCCTTCTTTTTAAGAATGTTCCAAACAGTTGTTTTGGCCACGCCTAATGTTTTTGCTATCTCTCTGATGGGTTTGTTTTGTTTTTTCAGCCTAATGATGGCTTCACTGATCGTGACAGCTCTTTGGATCTCATCTTGAGAGTTGACAGCAACAGATTCCAAATGCATATAACACACTTGAAATGAACTCTGGACCTTTTATCTGCTCATTGTAATTGGGATAATGAGGGAATAACACACACCTGGCCTTGGAACAGCTGAGAAGCCAATTGTCCCATTACTTTTGGTCCCTTAACAAGTGGGAGGCACATATGCAAACTGTTGTAATTCCTACACCGTTCACCTGATTTGGATGTAAATACACTCAAATTAAAGCTGACAGTCAGCAGGTAAAGCACATCTTGTTCCTTTCATTTCAAATCCATTGTGGTGGTGTATAGAGCCAAAAATGTTCGAATTGTGTCGATGTCCCAATATTTATGGACCTGACTGTATATGAGATAATTAATGACAAAAGAAAGCTACAGTGAGTGTCAAAATAATAGAATATATAATCAACTAATATGAAAATACTAACAGTATGGAAGGTACAAAATATTTTTTCTGTGATATAGTTAGCAGTAAATTGGTCACATATATAAATGAATGCATCAAACACCTCATATCAAACACATCATACCTTAGATTGTATGCCCCTTGAGGGTTAGGGACTGATGTGAATGTTCAATATATATGTGTAAAGCGCTGCGTAAATTGACGGCGCTATATAAGTACCTAAAATAAATATCATACAAAAAAAATATAAAATATGTGAGATAATTAATACCCAAAGAAAGCTACAGTGAGTGTCAAAATAATAGAATAGAATATATAATCAACTAATATAAATATACTAACAGTATGACAGGTACAAAAAATTATTTCTGTGAGATATTTAACAGTAAATTGGTCACAAAAAAAAAAAATACAGCAAAAATAAATAAAAAAATAAATATAAATAATATATATATTTTATATATACAGTGGGGATGGAAAGTTTGGGCACTCCAGCTAAAAATTTGTATTAATGTGCATAAAGAAGCCAAGGAAAGATGGAAAAATCTCCAAAAGGCATCAAATTACAGATTAGACATTCTTATAATATGTCAACAAAAGTTAGATTTTATTTCCATCATTTACACTTTCAAAATAACAGAAAACAAAAAAATGGCGTCTGCAAAAGTTTGGGCCCCCTGCAGAGTTAATATCTTGTACTGCCCCCTTTGGCAAGTATCACAGCTTGTAAACGCTTTTTGTAGCCAGCCAAGAGTCTTTCAATTCTTGTTTGCGGTATCTTTGCCCATTCTTCCTTACAAAAGTCTTCCAGTTCTTGGAGATTTCTGGGCTGTCTGTCACGCACGGCTCTTTTAAGGTCTATTCATAGATTTTCAATTATGTTGAGGTCAGGAGATTGTGAAGGCCATGGCAAAACCTTCAGTTTACGCCTCTTGATGTAATCCCCCGTGGATTTCCAGGTGTGTTTAGGATCATTATCCATTTGTAGAAGCCATCCTCTCTTTAACTTCAGCTTTTTCACAGATGGCATCAAGTTACCATCCAAAATTTGCTGAAATTTTATTGAATCCATTTTTCCTTCTACTCGTGAGATGTTCCCTGTGCCAATGGCTGCAACACAACCCCAAAGCATGATTGATCCAACCCCATGCTTCACAGTTGGACAGAGGTTCTTTTCATTAAACTCTGTGTCCCTTCTTCTCCAAACGTACCTTTGCTCATTCCGGCCAAAAAGTTCAATTTTAACCTCATCGGTCAACAGAACTTGTTTCCAAAATGCATCAGGCTTGTCTATATGTTCATTTGCAAAGTTCAACCAATGATTTTTGTGGTGAGGACGTAGAAGAGGTTTTCTTCTGATGACTCTTCCATGAAGACCATATTTGTACAAGTATCTCTTTATAGTGGAATAGTGTACCACAACTCCAGTGTCTGCCAGATCTTTCTGAAGGGATCATGCAGTCAAACGTGGGTTTTGAATTGTTTTTCTCACAATCCTGCGAGCTGTTCTGTCTGATATTTTTCTTGGTCTTCCAGATCTTGCTTTAACTTCCACTGTTCCTGATGACTGCCATTTCTTAATTACATTCCGAACAGAGGATATTGACATCTGAAAACGCTTTGCTATCTTCTTATAGCCTTCTCCAGCTTTGTGAGCGTCAACTATTTTCAGTTTCAGTTTTCTAGACAACTGCTTAGAAGAACCCATGGTGCTGATTGTTGGGGCAAGGTCAGATGAGTCTGGGGAATTAAAACCTTTGAGATTGACATCACCTGGTCTTCCCAGACGATGATTGAGAACAATCCATGACACTGGCAGGTCTCAGCTTTGCAAAGGGGACAGTGCATGCTATAAATTCTGCAGGGTGCCCAAACTTTTGCAGACGCCATTTTTTTGTTTTCTGTTATTTTGAAAGTGTAAATGATGGAAATAAAATCTAACTTTTGTTGACATATAAGAATGTCTAATCTGTAATTTGATGCCTTTTGGAGATTTTTCCATCTTTCCTTGGCTTCTTTATGCACATTAATACAAATTTTTAGCTGGGGTGCCCAAACTTTCGATCCCCACTGTATATATATATATGATAATTAATGACAAAAGAAAGCTACAGTGAGTGTCAAAATAATACAAAATATATTCAACTGATATAAAAAATAGTAACAGTACAGCAGGTACAAAAAAATGCTGCACAAATCAAATAATTTCTATGAGATAACTAGTGGGTGAAGAAATCTTCTGTGAGTGCATGGTGTTCCAATATAAAAGAATGGAATATAAATAAAACTGATATGACTAATTAATAGTGAAAAAACAAAGAGTACAGCGGGTACAAAAATATTGCTACACAAAGAAAAATATTTTCCGTGAGATAATTAACATGCAAAGATTTAATAACATAGAATGTAAATAATTAACAGGGTGTGCAATGAGTATATTGACTCCCCCTGGTTGCTAGGTGGGAGCCGCTCAATAATATGCTGGTTCTGTAAAGGTGCAGAAGTTTAAAGTGGAAGTGAAATTGGAATGAAATGTTAGTAAAGACCTCTTTCACTGTTAAAGACACTCATTTTTATGAACGGCATCCATTCATATGTCGTTGTGTACAATTGCGATAGCTGCGATTGGCCACAGCTATCACATGGTACAGGTGTGGTCCTTTACCATGTGATCACTGTGTCCGATCACATAGATCACAGTCGTACACAATGAATGGCTATGAGTGAAAGCCATTGTATACAACCGACATGTGATCGCTATGATTGGTCACAGCGATCACATTTCATGTTTTGGTACAACAATCTGTCTTCCCCCCTATGTCTTGTGGATGTCATACGACGTCCACCCAATCACGGCAGATCACGTCAATTGTATACAATGGATGGCTTCCCGTCGTGCCATCCATTGTATACAATTATGTTGTAAGCTGTGACTGGTCAAGGCAGTCACATGATACAGACATATATAGACAGTATCTCCCAGAAGTGAGTCCACCCCTCACCTTTTTGTAAATATTTGATTCCATCTTTTCATGTGACAACACTGACAACTGACAACTCTTTATAAAGTGCACTTTAAAGGCATAAATACTGTACAGGGACATGATTAAAAATCTGCTCAAAAAACCCAAAAAGACTCTACCACGCTTGAAAAAAATGCTTGAAAAACGCTCAACTCAGTGTGAATGGAGCAGGGGCGGACTGACCATTTGGAAACTCGGGCACTGCCCGAGGGCCTGGGGTCAGTAGGGGGCCCCATGAGATGCCCCTGGTACCTTTTTCATAGGCTTTTTTGAGTTTGGGCAAGGACACAGGGGCCCCAAGATCTCCTATTGCCGGGGGGCCCCATGAGTTGTCAGTCCGCCCCTGGAATGGAGTTAAGTGAGTCAGTGAACAGCAAGTGGATTCAAGCCTCCTTGGAACAAACATAGATCTACTGTAGCTAAACAAAAAGCAAAACAATAAATTAATAAGTTATTTATACAGTAAATACATGTTTAACAATGCGACAGAATCGATGGACCGCTTGGTCTTTTTTCTGCCATCAGTCTATGTTTCTATGGGGGGGGGAAGGGTTTTTTTTTCATATACTCTACTGTTCTCTTTTCCACTTCAGAAATAAGACCAATAAAAAGTTATATATTGGTCAATAAAGTGTGTCCCTTTTGCTCTCTTAGAGAGTCGAGAGGTTTGAAGAGGCATATACATTATTCATGCGATACGGCCAGAAACGAAGAAAAGAAATACATTCGTGAAGAACAAAACATCTTTTGAAGGCCCCAGATGCTGGTCTCCTCACTCGAAAACCAAGTCAATAAAACCCATACATGCGGTATAAGTAGTATGCATGGTCACAGATTCCAGTACAAAAAGCAGAAGAAAGGTTCTGGGGGGGGGGGATGGTAATGGCTCCTAGAGAAGCCTGAGATGAATCAAGGCTAGATATTTATACAGATGCATTAGGCAGCTGTGTACCGATGAAGATTACTGTGTTTATCATCTCCCCCGGTCTGCAGTGTAGAAGAAAGAAAGAAGTCTTTAACTCTCCATTATGTTGAGTATTTCAAACTTGACGTACGATATCGGCGTGAATCATTTCAGACCACATGCCGGCAAATAAAGATTTATACAACGGGGCTGCTTTATATAGGTAGCTACTTGCGGTTAAATTCCAGGTCTGACTACCTTCACCATCATCGTAGGTTGCCTTCTCAGGGTGGCAGATGAGACAGCGGTCATGTCGGGCAGAGGTGCAGATCAGTGTTCCTCAACCCTTTGTTCAGTCGCGGCACCTTTTCAAAATTTCCAAAATCTTGAGGCACCTCACTAAAATGAAACAGTGGTCAGGTCAAGCAGAGGTGGAGATCAGTGTTCCTCAACCCTTTGTTCAGTCGCAGCACCTTTTCAAAGTTTCCAAAATCTCGAGGCACCCCACTAAAATGAAACAGTGGTAAGGTCAGGCAGAGGTGGAGATCAGTGTTCCTCAACCCTTTGTTCAGTCGCGGCACCTTTTCAAAGTTTCCAAAATCTCGAGGCACCCCACTAAAATTAAACAGTGGTCAGGTCAGGCAGAGGTGGAGATCAGTGTTCCTCAACCCTTTGTTCAGTCGCGGCACCTTTTCAGAGTTTCCAAAATCTCGAGGCACCCCACTAAAATGAAACAGTGGTCAGGTCAGGCAGAGGTGGAGATCAGTGTTCCTCAACTCTTTGTTCAGTCGTGGCACCTTTTCACAGCTTCCAAAATCTCGAGGTACCTCACTAAAATGAAACAGTGGTCAGATCAGGCTGAGGTGGAGATCAGTGTTCCTCAACCCTTTGTTTAGTCGCGGCACCTTTTCAAAATTTCCAAAATCTCGAGGCACCTCACTAAAATGAAACAGTGGTCAGGTCAGGCAGAGGTGGAGATCAATGTTCCTCAACCCTTTGTTCAGTTGCGGCACTTTTTCAAAGTTTCCAAATCTCGATTCACTTCACTAAAATGAAACAGTGGTCAGATCAGGCTGAGGTGGAGATAAGTGTTCGTCGACCCTTTGTTCAGTCGTGGCACCTTTTCAAAGTTTCCGAAATCTTGAGGCACCCCACTAAAATGAAACAGTGGTCAGATCAGGCTGAGGTGGAGATAAGTGTTCGTCGACCCTTTGTTCAGTCGTGGCACCTTTTCAAAGTTTCCGAAATCTCGAGGCACCCCACTAAAATGAAACAGTGGTAAGGTCAGGCAGAGGTGGAGATCAATGTTCCTCAACCCTTTGTTCAGTCGTGGCACCTTTAGAAAGTTTCCAAAATCTCGAGGCACTTCACTAAAATGAAACAGTGGTCAGGTCAGGCAGAGGTGGAGATCAGTGTTCCTCAACCCTTTGTTCAGTCCCGGCACCTTTTCAAAGTTTCCAAAATCTCGAGGCACCCCACTAAAATGAAACAGTGGTCCGATCAGGCTGAAGTGGAGATCAGTGATCCTCAACCCTTTGTTCAGTCGCGGCACCTTTTCAAAGTTTCCAAAATCTCAAGGCACCCCACTAAAATGACACAGTGGGCAGGTCAGGTCAGGCAGAGGTGGAGATCAGTGTTCCTCAACCCTTTGTTCAGTCGCGGCACCTTTTCACAGTTTCCAAAATCTCAAGGCACCCCACCAAAATGAAACAGTGGTCAGGTCAGGCAGAGGTGGAGATCAGTGCTCCACAACCCTTTGTTCAGTCACGGCATCTTTTCAAAGTTTCCAAAATCTTGAGGCACCCCACTAAAATGAAACAGTGGTCAGATCAGGCTGAGGTGGAGATCAGTGTTCCTCAACCCTTTGTTCAGTCGTGGCACCTTTTCAAAGTTTCCAAAATCTCGAGGCACCCCACTAAAATGAAACAGTGGTAAGGTCAGGCAGAGGTGGAGATCAATGTTCCTCAACCCTTTGTTCAGTCACGGCACCTTTAGAAAGTTTCCAAAATCTCGAGGCACTTCACTAAAATGAAACAGTGGTCAGGTCAGGCAGAGGTGGAGATCAGTGCTCCACAACCCTTTGTTCAGTCGCGGCACCTTTTCAAAGTTTCCAAAATCTCGAGGCACCCCACTAAAATGAAACAGTGGTCAGATCAGGCTGAAGTGGAGATCAGTGATCCTCAACCCTTTGTTCAGTCGCGGCACCTTTTCAAAGTTTCCAAAATCTCGAGGCACCCCACTAAAATGACACAGTGGGCAGGTCAGGTCAGGCAGAGGTGGAGATCAGTGTTCCTCAACCCTTTGTTCAGTCGCGGCACCTTTTCACAGTTTCCAAAATCTCAAGGCACCCCACTAAAATGAAACAGTGGTCAGGTCAGGCAGAGGTGGAGATCAGTGCTCCTCAACCCTTTGTTCAGTCACGGCACCTTTTCAAAGTTTCCAAAATCTTGAGGCACCCCACTAAAATGAAACAGTGGTCAGATCAGGCTGAGGTGGAGATCAGTGTTCCTCAACCCTTTGTTCAGTCGCACAACCTTTTCACAGTTTCCAAAATCTCAAGGCACCCTTCTAAAATCAAACAGTGGTCAGGTCAGGCAGAGGTGGAGATCAGTGTTCCTCAACCCTTTGTTCAGTTGCGGCACCTTTTCAAAGTTTCTAAAATCTCGAGGCACCCCACTAAAATGAAAAAAAAAAAAGTAATTGTGAAGTATCATTGGGAAACCTGATCTTGGGACAATGCACACAACTGCCCGATCAGATCACATCAGAGGTCCCCCTTTACATCAGACTTCCCCCATCACATCACTGTCCCTCTATACAAGTCCCTCATCACATCAGGGTCCCGAAAATCCCACACTCCCCTATCACAGAGCTCCTCAGTCCCACAGTCCTCCAATCACAGAGCCCTTCGATCACTAAGTCCACCCATCACAAAGCCCCCCCAATCACACAGTCCCCTCTTCACATCAGAGTCCTACCTTTTGGCTTCAGCAGCATGACATTGGGTGGGAGGTGAAGGAGGTCTAGAGGAGGTGTACAACTCATGGCAACACATGATGCAAACTGGGGCCCATGCTTGAGGCACCCAATAGGAACCCAGATGGCACCTCTGGTTAAGAAAAACTGGTCTAGGCATGCAACAATTTTAGCTCTGCAGACAGAGAGTGAGAGGTGAAGGAGGTCTAGAGAAGGTGTACTTCTGTCTTCTCCTGAATGCTGGGGGTGGCCGTGTATACAGCTTTCACTGGATCATGCCGGTGAGCTGCTCGCTATCACCATAGCAATGAATAACATGGGCCCTCCTACACCATGGAAACGGATTATGCTAAACCATGGCAAACTGGGGCCCATGCTTGGGACACCCAAGAGGAACTTAGATGGCACCCCTGGTTAAGAAACACTGGTCTAGGCAGGCAACAATTTTAGCTGTGCAGACAGAAGGTGGGAGGTGCAGGAGGTCTGAAGGTGTACTTCTGTCTTCTCCTGAATGCTGGGGGTGGCTCTGCCCTGGATCAGAGTCATGAATTGCCATGGTGCAGCCGAGCTGGTCACTATCACCATAGCAATGAATGACACGGGTCCTCTGCACCAACTGGGGCCCATGCTTGAGGCACCCAAGAGGAACCCAGATGGCACCCCTGGTTAAGAAACACATGTCTAGGCAGGCAACAATTTTAGCTCTGCAGACAGACTATTGGAAGTCCTGGCTGGAAATCTGAGGTAACCACTGGAAGTCCAGGCTGCGAATCTGAGAGTACCATTGGAAGTCCTGGCTGGGAATCTGGAAGAACCATTGAAAGTCCTGGTTGGGAATCTGAGAGTACCATTGAAGGTCCTGGCTGGGAATCTGAGAGTACCATTGAAAGTCCTGGCTGGGAATCTGAGAGTACCATTGAAAGTCCTGGCTGGGAATCTGAGAGTACCATTGAAAGTCCTGGCTGAGAATCTGAGAGTACCATTGAAAGTCCTGGCTGGGAATCTGAGAGTACCATTGAAAGTCCTGGCTGAGAATCTGAGAGAACCATTGGAAGTCCTGGCAGGGAATCTGAGAGAACCATTGGAAGTCCTGGCAGGGAATCTGAGAGTACTGCAACATACAGCTTCCCCTCCAGTAAGCCCTCGGAATGACAATGAGCAGCAAAATAGTAACATCACCAAATCACACTCCAAATCTGTTGAGAATAGCAGTTATCAGATGCAGGGGTGGGCCGGGTGATCTCACCCTGGCGTTTTGTTTTTAGAAGACTGGTGGTTAGAGATGTGCAGGACAAAAAAATGTGATTTGTTTCAAATTCATTGATTAAAGTGGTTGTAAAGGCTCAAGGATTTTTTACCTTCATGCATTCTATGCATGAAGGTAAATAACTTGTGTGCTGCTCCCCCCACAGCCTCCCCAATACTCACCTGAGCCCCATCTCAATCTAGTGATGTGCACTGGAGCCTCGGCTGTCCTAGGCCTCATTCTCCTCATTGGCTGAGAAAGCAGCTGGAGCCATTGGCTCCCACTGCTGTCAATCACAGCCAGTGAGCCAATGAGGAGAAAGCAGAGTCGGGGCCAAGCAGTGGCTCTATGTGTCTTATGGACATATAGAGCAGGGCTCAGGAGTGAGCATGCACCAGTGCCCCCATAGTAGAAGCATGCTATTGGGGGCACTGGTCAAGGGGTGGGGCCAGGAGTGCTAGTGGGGGACCCGAGAAGAGGAGGATCTGGGCTGCTCTGTGCAAAACCATTACAGAGCAGATAAATATGACATGTTTATTCCCCCCCCCCATCCTTTCCATCACTACCAACAACACCACCATCAATCCCGCCCAGCAAGCCAAGGTCCTTGGCGTCATTCTGGACTCAAACCTTTCCTTCCAACCTCATGTCAAATCACTCACAAATACATGCAGGCTCCACCTTCGTAACATCGCCAAAATACGCTCCTTCCTTACCCCAGACACCACTAAACTACTAGTACACTCCCTGATTATCTCACGCCTTGACTACTGCAACTCCCTCCTCATCGGCCTACCCCAGTGCAAACTCTCCCCGCTTCAGACCATCCTGAACTCAGCTGCCAGACTCATCCACCTCACCAGCCGCTCCACCTCTGCCACCCCCCTCTGCCTCTCCCTCCACTGGCTCCCCATTGCCCAACGCATTAAATTCAAACTGCTCACTCTGACCTATAAAGCCATTCACAACACTGCCCCTAACTACCTCACCGACCTGATTCCCAAGTACCACCCTACCCGTACCCTTCGCTCTTCACAGGACCTCCTTCTATCTTGCTCCCTGGTCTCCTCCTCCCACGCACGACTGCAAGACTTCTCCAGGTCCTCCCCCATCCTCTGGAACTCACTACCCCAATCCATCAGACTGTCACCTTCCCTCCTCACCTTCAGGCGCTCCCTGAAAACCCACCTCTTCAGGGAAGCCTACCCCACCCTCACCTAACAGCCGCTGCCCTTCCCTCCTCCTACCACTCCATCCCCCACAGCCATTTCCTCCTGTACCTCTACCCCCTCCCTCCTAGATTGTAAGCTCGAAAGAGTAGGGCCCTCTTACCCCTTGTGTGCTGTTTGATGTTACTGTACTGTTTCATGTATTGTCCCCCCTCTATTGTACAGCGCTGAGCAAACCCTTTGGCGCTATATAAACTCGATAAATAAATAAAATAAATAAATAAATGTTTGTTAATAAAAAAAAAATCATTTTAAGAAAATCATTTTGTTTCGACACATTTGTTATGTTAGAATGATTTATTTTTCAAAATTATTTTTGTATATTCAGATTCATTTCTTCGTTGTTCCGAATCGATTTGTATTTTTAGAAGTTATTTCGGAAGACTGGTTATATTTGTTTTAATCTGTTAATTTTGAGAGAATACTTACGCACTCTGAGTCATCCCTGCTAGTCCAACCCTCAAGAGAAATGGAATGAGCTGATTGGACGACATTGACTGGAGCTGCGTGTATCCAAATGTACCGAATGGAACAAAATTAATTTTGGACTATTTTGTTATGTTATGATTCAGATATTTTGATGGATCCACCTCAGGGGCGGGCTGACAACTCATGGGGCCCCCGGGCAATAGGGGATCATGGGGCCTCTGTGTCCTTACTCAAACTCAAAAAAGCCTATGAAAAAGGTACCAGGGGCATCTCATGGGGCCCCCTACTGACCCAGGGCCCTCAGGCAGTGCCCGATTTTCCAAATGGTCAGTCCACCCCTGATCCACCTCCATCCAAGCCAAACACACTAAGTAGGAATCATCTTATTTCACTTCTATTCCTTCCTGGATTTATTGTATTATGTTTCCATTTCATATGTAGTGCACTGTTTTGTTTTGTTTTTTTTTGCTGCCTCTAGGTCACTTTGGAAAGCCAAAAAGCCTTATAAACAGACTGTGATGTTTGAGATTTTGCAATAATCTAAACTTTCCTGTTTCTGATTTTGTGGTGGTTGGAAGCGCCCAGTATTCATTGACGATAATTCCCAACGTTCTGGAAAATCAACTTATGGACGAGCCTGAGCCTCGTCTCTTCTATGTGGAAGATTGAAGGAAAATAGTGCCGTCAATGTCAATGTTTTGTAGGGTAACAATTTAAGCAGGTTAGAGTGGTTTTTTTTTTGCTGCCTCTAGGTCACTTTGGAAAGCCAAAAAGCCTTATAAACAGAATGTGATGTTTGAGATTTTGTAATAATCTGAACTTTTCTGTTTCTGATTTTGTGGTGGTTGGAAGCGCCCAGTATTCATTGACGATAATTCCCAACGTTCTGGAAAATCAACTTATGAATGAGCCTGAGCCTTGTCTCTTCTATGTGGAAGATTGAAGACTGTTTCTGATTTTGTGGTGGTTGGAAGCGCCCAGTATTCATTGATGATAATTCCCAATGTTCTGGAAAATCAATTTATGAACGAGCCTGAGCCTCGTCTCTTCTATGTGGAAGATTGAAGGAAAATAGTGCCGTCAATGTCTTGTATGTGACAATTTCAGCAGGTTACAGTGGGTTTTTTTTGCTGCCTCTAGGTCACTTTGGAAAGCCAAAAAGCCTTATAATCTGAACTTTTCTGTTTCTGATTTTGTGGTGGTTGGAAGCGCCCAGTATTCATTGACGATAATTCCCAACGTTCTGGAAAATCAATTTATGAACGAGCCTGAGCCTCCTCTCTTCTATGTGGAAGATTGAAGGAAAATAGTGCCGTCAATGTCTTATAGAGTAACAATTTCAGCAGGACACAGTGTTTTTTTTTTTTTGCTGCCTCTAGGTCACTTTGGAAATCCAAAAAGCCTTATAACGAGACTGTGATGTTTGAGATTTTGCAATAATCTGAAGTTTCCTGTTTCTGATTTTGTGGTGGTTGGAAGCGCCCAGTATTCATTGACGATAATTCCCAACGTTCTGGAAAATCAACTTATGAACGAGCCTGAGCCTCGTCTCTTCTATGTAGAAGATTGAAGGAAAATAGTGCCGTGAATCTCATGTAGGGTAACAATTTCAGCAGGTTACAGTGTTTTTTTTTGCTGCCTCTAGGTCACTTTGGAAAGCCAAAAAGCCTTATAACGAGACTGTGATGTTTGAGATTTTACAATAATCTGAACTTTCCTGTTTCTGATTTTGTGGTGGTTGGAAGCGACCATTATTCATTGACGATAATTCCCAATGTTCTGGAAAATCAATTTATGAACGAGCCTGAGCCTCGTCACTTCTATGTAGAAGATTGAAGGAAAATAGTGCCGTCAATGTCTTGTCGGGTAACAATTTCAGCAGGTTACAGTGGGGTTTTTTTTCTGCCTCTAGGTCACTTTGGAAAGCCAAAAAGCCTTATAATCTGAAATTTCCTGTTTCTGATTTTGTGGTGGTTGGAAGCGCCCAGTATTCATTGACAATAATTCCCAACGTTCTGGAAAATCAACTTATGAATGAGCCTGAGCCTCGTCTCTTCTATGTGGAAGATTGAAGGAAAATAGTGCCGTCAATGTCTTGTAAGGTAACAATTTCAGCAGGTTACAGTGTTTTTTTTGCTGCCTCTAGGTCACTTTGGAAAGCCAAAAAGCCTTATAATCTGAACTTTTCTGTTTCTGATTTTGTGGTGATTGGAAGCGCCCAGTATTCATTGACGATAATTCCCAACGTTCTGGAAAATCAACTTATGAACGAGCCTGAGCCTCGTCTATTCTATGTAGAATATTGAAGTAAAATAGTGCCATCAATGTAAAGGTCAATGCCTTGTAGGGTAACAATTTCAGCAGGTTAGAGTGTGGTTTTTTTTTTGCTGCCCCTAGGTCACTTTGGAAAGCCAAAAAGCCTTATAATCTGGAATTTCTTGTTTCTGATTTTGTTTTGGTTGGAAGCGCCCAGTATTCATTGACGATAATTCCCGTCTGGAAAATCAACTTATGAACGAGCCTGAGCCTTGTCTCTTCAATGTAGAAGTTTGAAGGAAAATAGTGCCGTCAATGTCTTGTAGGGTAACAATTTCAGCAGGTTACAGTGTTTTTTTTTTTTGCTGCCTCTAGGTCACATTGGAAAGCCAAAAAGCCTTATAAAGAGACTGTGATGTTTGAGATTTTGTAATAATCTGAACTTTCCTGTTTCTGATTTTGTGGTGGTTGGAAGTGCCCAGTATTCATTGATGATAATTCCCAACGTTCTGGAAAATCAACTTATGAACGAGCCTGAGCCTTGTCTCTTCTATGTAGAAGATTGAAGGAAAATAGTGCCATCAATGTCTTGTCGGGTAACAATTTCAGCAGGTTACAGTGGGGTTTTTTTTCTGCCTCTAGGTCACGTTGGAAAGCCAAAAAGCCTTATAATCTGAACTTTCCTGTTTCTGATTTTGTGGTGGTTGGAAGCGCCCAGTATTCATTGACAATAATTCCCAACGTTCTGAAAATCAACTTATGAACGAGCCTGAGCCTCGTCTCTTCTATGTGGAAGACGGAAGGAAAATAGTGCCATCAATGTCTTGTAGGGTAACAATTTCAGCAGGTCACGGTGCTCAGGAGATATCATACCACACCGCTGACACAGATTCTTTTCGATGGGTAGACTGACTCTGGATCCACTCAAGCCAAGTGTTTACCTTTTCCTTCGGGTAAATAACGTTATTATGTATGTTAATTAACCTTCCTTATGCATGTTCCAGTTCTTTGCTTTCAACAAGATACTAAATGCATCCATCTCGAGAGATTGCTCTTATTTGTCTTACAAGAGCTTGATGGAGCTTCTGCAATTCATCGCTTGATTTCCCAGATAAATGGATATCTATATGAGCCGGGCTATACTTAATAAGGCATTTAGGCCTCAGCTCAGAGCAGACATAGAGGATGCCGAAGAAGAAAAATACATTGACAGCTGTTTACATTTTTATTTGCACAACACCAGATTTTTTTCATTTAGTGAATTCAGTAACAGAACTCTTGGAGGACGGGGCTTTGGTGCTGCTTAGAGAAGGCACAACATTATCGGGAGGATAAATCTGAACTCCAAGGAAACAGTTAAACACAGAATAGAAATGCATATATTTGAAATGGTTTGCTTGCCAAAGGCTTGCTATTTCTGTCTGGCATGTCCTGTGATCTACACAAGCTTGCCAAACTGCTCTACAGCTCAGCCAGAATTTCTCAACCTTTTTGTTGGCATGGCACCCATTAGAAATATATAAAATCTCAAGGCATGCCAGTTTAAAATGTAAAAAAAAAATAAACTTTACTTGTCAATGGGAAATCTGAGCTTAGGTTTATTCACACAACCACCATGATCAAATGAACTTCACATCAGAGGTCCCCCATCACATCAGAAGCCCCCTTCACATCACAGTTCCACCATGACACCAGAAGTCCCACAATCATATCAGATGCCCTCCATCACATCAGTAGTCCTCTTATTACATTAAAGATCCACCATCACATTAGAAACCCACCATAACATCACAGATGTCTTCATCATATCAGGGTCCCCCATCACATCAGAAGCCCCCTACAGATCACAGTTCCACCATCACATCAGAAGTCCCACTATCACATCATGGGTCCGCCCATCACATCAGATGCCCTCCATCACATCAGTAGTCTTCTTATAACCAGGGGCGGACTGACCATTTGGAAACTCGGGCACTGCCCAATCTCCCAGGGTCAGTAGGGGGCCTCATGAGATGCCCCTGGTACCTTTTTCATAGGCTTTTTTGAGTTTGGGCAAGGACACAGGGGCCCCATGATCCCCTATTGCCTGGGGGCCCCATGAGTTGTCAGTCCATCCCTGCTTATCACATTAAAGGTCCCCCATCACAACAGAAGCCCCCTTCACATCACAGTTCCACCATGACACCAGAAGTTCCACTATTACATCATGGGTCTGCAAATCACATCAGATGCCCTCCATCACATCAGTAGTCCTCCTATCCCAGTAAAGTTCCCCCATAATATCAGAAGTCCCACAATCACATCAGATGGCCTCCACCACATCAGTAGTCTTCTTATCACATTAAAGATCCCCCATCACATCAGAATCCCACCATCACATCAGAGGTCCCCTCATCATATCAGGGTCCCCCATCACATCAGAAGCCCCCTTCACATCACAGTTCCACTATGACACCAGAAGCCCAACTATCACATCATGGATCTGCCCATCACATCAGATGCCCTCCATCACATCAGTAGTCTTCTTATCACATTAAAGGTCCCCCATAACATCAGAATCCCACCATCACATCAGAGGTCCCCCATCACATCAGAAGCCCCCTTCACATCACAGTTCTACCATGACACCAGAAGTCCCACTATCACATCATGGATCCGCCCATCACAGCAGATGCCCTCCATCACATCAGTAGTCCTTCTATCCCATTAAAGTTCCCCCAACACATCAGAAACCAACTATCACATCATAGGTCCCCCCCATCATATCAGAAGTCCCAAAATCACATCAGAGATTCCGTCATCATATCGGGGTCCCCTTCACATCAGAAGCCCCCTACACATCACAGTTCCACCATCACATCAGATGTCCAACTATCACATCATGGGTCCGCCCATCACATCAGATGCCCTCCATCACATCAGAAGCCCCCCTTCACATCACAGTTCCACCATGACACCAGAAGTCCCACAATCACATCAGAGATCCCCTCACCATATCAGGGTCCCCTTCACATCAGAAGCCCCCTACACATCACAGTTCCACCATCACATCAGAAGTCCCCCCATCACATCAGATGCCCTCCATTGCATCAGTAGTTCTCTTATCCCATTAAAGTTCACCCATCACATCAGAAACCAACTATCACATCTTAGGTCTCCCCATCATATCAGAAGTCCCACAATCACATCAGATGACCCACCCACCATAACATCATAGGTCCCCTCACCATATCAAAGTCCCCCATCACATCAGAAGCCCCGTACACATCAAAGGTCCTCCATCACATAAGAAGCCCTTCTTCACATCACAGTCCCACCATCACATCAGAAGTCCCCCCATCACATCAGATGCCCTCCATTGCATCAGTAGTCCTCTTATCACAATAAAAGTCCCCCCTCCTTCACATCAGAAGTCCCATAATCCCATCAGAAGTCCCACCATAACATCAATGGTCCTCTCATCATATCAGAGTCCCCCATCACATCAGAAGCCCCCTACACATCAGAAGTTGCCCATCACATCAGAAGCCCCCTACACATCAGAGGTTGCCCATCACATTAGAAGTCCCGCTACACATCAGAGGTCCCTAATCACATCAGAAGTCCCCCTACACATCAGAGGTCCCCAATCACATCAGAAGCCACCCTACACATCAGAGATCCCCAATCACATTGAAGGCCCTCCATCAACACAATGTACCCCCGTCACACCAGAGTTTACCTCATCACTTCAGAGGTCCCCCTGTACTCAAGCGCCCCGATCACTTCAGACTTCCCCCATCCTATCAGAGATCCCCTGTACATGAGGGCCCCGATCACTTCAGAGTGCCTCCATGGCAAAGATCCTCCATCACATCAGAGTCCCCATCACCACAACGTCCACCCTGGATCACAGAGTCCTCTCATCTATCTCTGATCCAGAGCAAACTGGACTTCATTCTCACAGCGCCCTGGTTGAGCAACACAGAGTTAAGCAATACAGCCTGGTCCAGTTCCCACCCCCAGCCTGTGACTGGAAAAGGAAGGAGCAGCAGCACACTGATGAAGTCATTCCTCTTTCCTACAGTAGGCATTGTGCAAACCAATAGAACGTGAAAATCTCAGAGCATGGAGCCTCCTCATCTACATGTCAGTGTAGCTGTGCTGAAGACGACATGGGAATCTCCAGATGGATGAACATACTTATGCTAATTCTAGATGGTTTTAAAAGATGTTTTAATGAACTTGTCACAGGATTAAATATTGGTAGGTATATATATATACAGTGGGGATCGAAAGTTTGGGCACCCCAGCTAAAAATTTGTATTAATGTGCATAAAGAAGCCAAGGAAAGATGGAAAAATCTCCAAAAGACATCAAATACCAGATTAGACATTCTTATAATATGTCAACAAAAGTTAGATTTTATTTCCATCATTTACACTTTCAAAATAACAGAAAACAAAAAAATGGCGTCTGCAAAAGTTTGGGCACCCTGCAGAATTTATAGCATGCACTGCCCCCTTTGCCAAGCTGAGACCTGCCAGTGTCATGGATTGTTCTCAATCATCGTCTGGGAAGACCAGGTGATGTCAATCTCAAAGGTTTTAAATGCCCAGACTCATCTGACCTTGCCCCAACAATCAGCACCATGGGTTCTTCTAAGCAGTTGTCTAGAAAACTGAAACTGAAAATAGTTGACGCTCACAAAGCTGGAGAAGGCTATAAGAATATAGCAAAGCGTTTTCAGATGTCAATATCCTCTGTTCGGAATGTAATTAAGAAATGGCAGTCATCAGGAACAGTGGAAGTTAAAGCAAGATCTGGAAGACCAAGAAAAATATCAGACAGAACAGCTCGCAGGATTGTGAGAAAAACAATTCAAAACCCACGTTTGACTGCACGATCCCTCCAGAAAGATCTGGCAGACACTGGAGTTGTGGTACACTATTCCACTATAAAGAGATACTTGTACATATATGGTCTTCATGGAAGAGTCATCAGAAGAAAACCTCTTCTACGTCCTCACCACAAAAATCATCGTTTGAACTTTGCAAATGAACATATAGACAAGCCTGATGCATTTTGGAAACAAGTTCTGTGGACCGATGAGGTTAAAATTGAACTTTTTGGCCGAAATGAGCAAAGGTACGTTTGGAGAAGAAGGGGCACAGAATTGAATGAAAAGAACCTCTGTCCAACTGTTAAGCATGGGGTTGGATCAATCATGCTTTGGGGTTGTGTTGCAGCCAGTGGCACAGAGAACATCTCACGAGTAGAAGGAAAAATGGATTCCATAAAATTTCAGCAAATTTTGGGTGGTAACTTGATGCCATCTGTGAAAAAGCTGAAGTTAAAGAGAGGATGGCTTCTACAAATGGATAATGATCCTAAACACACCTCGAAATCCAAGGGGGATTACATCAAGAGGCGTAAACTGAAGGTTTTGCCATGGCCTTCACAATCTCCTGACCTCAACATCATTGAAAATCTATGGACAGACCTTAAAAGAGCCGTGCGTGACAGACAGCCCAGAAATCTCAAAGAACTGGAAGACTTTTGTAAGGAAGAATGGGCAAAGATACCTCAAACAAGAACTGAAAGACTCTTGGCTGGCTACAAAAAGTGTTTACAAGCTGTGATACTTGCCAAAGGGGGCAGTACAAGATATTAACTCTGCAGGGGGCCCAAACTTTTGCAGAAGCCATTTTTTTGTTTTCTGTTATTTTGAAAGTGTAAATGATGGAAATAAAATCTAACTTTTGTTGACATATTATAAGAATGTCTAATCTGTAATTTGATGCCTTTTGGAGATTTCTCCATCTTTCCTTGGCTTCTTTATGCACATTAATACAAATTTTTAGCTGGGGTGCTTTCGATCCCCACTGTATATATATGTAAAGCATCCCAATTCAGACACCATATTACAGTGATTCTCAACCTCAGGTACCCCCAACAGGGGTACTTGAGAACTGATGTTGGGTTGAGGTTAGCCCATAAAAAAATGCATGGGTCCTGCTATACGGGAAGACAGGAAATGGCACATCCTGGGTCCAGCAGGACTGTCCCAGAATTTGAACAAAATCTCAGGATCCTGGGGGAACAGAGCTCAGTAATGGAAATGCTTGTTCCAACGCTAGCCAACAGATCTATACCAGAACTATCAGGCAGGGTGATCTCTCAGCTTAACCCTCATTGGAAAAAAAAGGTAGGGTGCAAGTCCCAGACCAGGTCATTTTCCACTGGGCACCAATGCTGAGGTGTACTTTTTACATCTACATGTGAGTGTAGCTGTGCTGAAGACTACATGGGTATGATCTCAAGATGGATGAAAATACTAATGCTAATTCTAGATGGTTTTAAAAGATGTTTTAATGAACCTGTCACAGGAAAGGAAATCCTGGAAATATGACAAGTACAACAGAGAATCGTGAGTACAACGGAGAATCGTGAGTACAACGGAGAATCATCAGTACAATGGAGAATCGTGAGTACAATGGAGAATTGTGAGTACAACGGAGAATCATCAGTACAATGGAGAATCATCAGTACAATGGAGAATCGTGAGTACAACGGAGAATCGTGAGTACAACGGAGAATCGTGAGTACAACGGAGAATCGTGAGTACAATGGAGAACCGTGAGTACAATGGAGAATCGTGAGTACAATGGAGAACCGTGAGTACAATGGAGAATCGTGAGTACAATGGAGAATCATGTGTACAACGGAGAATCGTGAGTACAATGGAGAATCGTGAGTACAACGGAGAATCATGAGTACAACGGAGAATCATGAGTACAACGGAGAATCGTGAGTACAACGGAGAATCGTGAGTACAACGGAGAATCGTGAGTACAACGGAGAATCGTGAGTACAACGGAGAATCGTGAGTACAACGGAGAATCGTGAGTACAATGGAGAACCGTGAGTACAATGGAGAATCGTGAGTACAATGGAGAATCATGTGTACAACGGAGAATCGTGAGTACAACGGAGAATCGTGAGTACAATGAAGAATCGTGAGTACAACGGAGAATCGTGAGTACAACGGAGAATCGTGAGTACAATGGAGAATCGTGAGTACAATGGAGAATCGTGAGTACAACGGAGAATCGTGAGTACAACGGAGAACCGTGAGTACAATTGAGAATCATGAGTACAACAGAGAATCGTGAGTACAATTGAGAATCGTGAGTACAACGGAGAATCATGAGTACAATTGAGAATCATGAGTACAACAGAGAATCGTGAGTACAATGGAGAATCGCGAGTACAACGGAGAATCATGAGTACAATTGAGAATCATGAGTACAACAGAGAATCGTGAGTACAATTGAGAATCGTGAGTACAACTTAGAATTGTGACTACAACTGAGAATTGTGAGTACAACGGAGAATCGTGAGTACAATGGAGAATCGTGAGTACAACGGAGAATCGTGAGTACAACGGAGAATCGTGAGTACAACGGAGAATCGTGAGTACAAAGGAGAATCCTGAGTACAACAGAGAATCATTGTGGCTTGCATGGTACTGGGTTAAGCAGTAATCACCTAAATGATTGAGGAGGTGAAGTGCATCAATGTTGCCCAGACATTGTCAAATTTAACATATTTATCTTTGTAGAGATACGCCCACTTCTCAGGATCCATAGAATGGTCAACTCTGGTAATCTAATCCTTAATTAACCAGTGATGTTTGGGTGGCATACAGCCGATCCTGTGCCGCCATCTTGGTTGAGCTGGCTGCCTCCCCTGGCCTGACCTCTGGCCTGTCCACTGGCCGCTCTGTGGACCCAGTCCTGCAGCCTTCTATCCCAGGAGGCTGCAGGACCAGGTACATGCCATTCTGGCTTAGGCTGGGATGGTGCCGGGGGCAGAAATAACTCCCAAAATATAGGGAAAAATTCCGCTTGGGAAGAAAGGGAATCTTAAAACAGAATTGACTCCTTTTTTTAGGGGGTAAGTTCTACTTAGGTGCAGGGGCGGACTGAAAACTCATGGGGCCCCTGGGCAATAGGCGATCATGGGGCCCCTGTGTCCTTGCCCAAACTCAAAAAAGCCTATGAAAAAGGTACCAGGGGCATCTCATGGGTCCCCCTACTGACCCCGGGCCCTCGGGCAGTGCCCGAGTTTCCAAATGGTCAGTCCGCCCCTGCTTAGGTGAGAACTCAAATTCTATGTAATTGTCATGTTTATTACTCCTTAAGGCTCCGTTCACACCAATGCGTTTTGCAGAAATGCACTACAGTCCATTTGACATGGTTTCCTGTGGAACACGTTCACATCTATGCTTTTTGGAAAGAGTCGGGGACCTTTGCAAAAGCAAAAAGCAGCGCACAGAGTTCAATGGAGAAGCTGCTGAAATGCATGCTAGTGCATTATTGCCTTGTTTTTGCTGCATTTCGCATTTGCATTCTGCAATAAAAAAATTCCACTTTACCAAAAAAAAAAAGAGCTGAACAAAACACGGCAAAAAGGGCGTGTAGAAAAAAGCAAAAAAAAAAAAAACTGAAAAAAGCACTGGAAAAGGCATCAAACACAAAATGCCTATGTATGAACCAAACCTCAATCAGCATCTTGCGCACTTCTAATTTCATGCTGTGATCCTGTTCCGTGTTTTGTGACTCTCTGGTATTTATACGGCATATATATATAGATGAGGCTGCGTTGGAAGACTGGAAGGGTTGTTGGTTGAATTGAATAAAATGACAGAAGAGAGTGAAGTCGGGGCACATAGCTGGTAATTAACTGGAAGTAGTCATTTCATGTGGCCCCCCGATGTTGCTGCCCTCGCCTCGCTGCAGATGTACCTTCTTCACCCCTTGTAATCCGCATGTCCATGTCTACGTGATTGTACATAATTACCTGTGCCTGGAATTACAATTCTCTGTGGAGTTACATTGTATCATTGTAGTCAGACTTTTGTACTTAAATTACACGGGAACCAATCACTAGCTCCCAGTGGCGTCCGGGGGGTTATGTGCCGCACCGGTTGACACCTACTGTGCGAGGGTGACACCGGACCCGCTCCACAAATAGGTAAGTTGTAAGAAACCCGACGATCCCCGCAGGATGGTTCAGATCTGAGGATTGAGCGTAATGGATCAGACTCCGATCCATTATTCTCCCCAATCTGCAGATCCGATCCATCCTGCGGGGATCGTCGGCTTGCAACCTATTTGGGGTGACACCGGATCCGCTCCACGAAAAGGTAAGTTGTAAAGGAAGCCGACGATCCCCGCAGGATGGATCGGAACTGCAGATTGGGGAGCATAATGGATCGGACTCCTATCCATTATACTCAATCTGCAGATCTTAACCATCCTGCAGGGATCATCGGGTTTCTTACAACTTACCTTTTCGTGGAGAGGGTCTGGTGTCACCCCGTATAGGTTGCATGCCGACGATCCCCCCCGGAATGAATCGGATCTGCGGATTGTGGAGCATAATGGATCGGAGTCTGATCCATTATGCTCAATCCGCAAATCCAATCCATCCTGCGGGGATCGTCGGGTTTCTTTACAACTTACCTTTTCGTGGAGCGGGTCCGGTGTCACCCTCGCAGGATGGATCGGATCTGCAGACTGGGGAGCATAATGGATCGGACTCCGATCCATTATGTTCAATCCGCAAATCCAATCCATCCTGTGGGGATCGTCGGCACCACAAAAAGGTAAGTTGTAAAGCAAGCCGACAATCCCCGCAGGATGGATCGGATCTGTGGATTGGGGAGCATAATGGATTGAAGTCCAATCCATTATGCTCAATCCGCAGATCCGATCTATCCTGCGGGGATCGTCGGCATGCAACCTATACGGGGTGACACCAGACCCGCTCCACAAAAAGGTAAGTTGTAAAGCAAGCCGACGATCCCCGCAGGATGGATCAGATCTGCGGATTGGGGAGCATAATGGATCGGAGTCCCATCCATTATGCTCAATTCGCAAACAATCCATCGTGCGGGGATCGTCGGCATGCAACCTATACGGGGTGACACCGGACCCGCGCCACAAAAAGGTAAGTTGTAAAGCAAGCTGACGATCCCCACAGGCTGGATCAGATCTGCGGATTGGGGAGCATAATGGATCGGAGTCCATATTGAATACGGCCAAAATTGTAGCATTTCAAATATATGGCAATATATCTGGGAAGAATATTTTTTAAATATATTTTTCTTCCATGTGGGTCTGTTCTGTATCCTGCCAAACGATTGACGGGTGCCGGTGGATATCCATTCACTGGCAGTCTGTTTGGCTTCTGCTGTGAGTGTTCCCAGCAGAAACAATCCACCGGCGGCACGCACGTGCCCTCCTATGGCATAAGTGCAAAATCACGTATATATATATATATACATGTGATTTTGCACAGGAAGGCCGCCCTGTAGCAGTAAAACTGGTTAAACTGGCGTGGCTTGAGACTTTACATACTTCCAACGGGTGCCGCTTCTTAGAAAAAAGGTTGAAAAACTCTGGCTTAGCTGTAGAGCAGTTTGGCAAGCTTGTGTAGATCACAAGACATGCCAGACAGAAATAGAAATCCTTTGGCAAGCAAACCATTTCAAATAAATGCATCTTTCTTCTGTGTAGAACTGTTTCCCTGGAGTTCAGATTTAACCTCCCGATTGTTGTGCCTTCTCTAAGCAGCACCAAAAGCCCCGTCCTGGATCTTCTAAAAATATCTAGTGGTGTGCAAACATAAATTCAAAGAGCTGTCAATGTATCTTTCTACCGCAGCATCCTCTATGTCTGGTGTGAGCAGACGCATAACCCGTATGGAAGAAAAATATATTTGAAATATAATTTAAAAATATTCTTCTCAAATATATTGCCATATATTTGAAAGACTACAATTTTGGCCATATTCAATATATTTCGAAATATATATATATATATATATATATATATATATATACACACTGCATGTTGAAATGCATTTTTATAACAAAATATATGAAAAATATTTCTAAAACTACATTTCAAATATTTTGTATGTCTTTAAAAATGCAAATCTACATTTTTGTAGTGCATTTACAAATATATGTAAAAATATATGTTAAAATGGCATTTTTATATGTTAAAAAAAAAACTGAAGAATATATTTAAAAAATATATATTTGTATATATGTAAAATTATATGTTAAAATTACTTTTTTGTATGTAAAAAAAAAATCTGAAGAATATATTTAAAATATATATATTTTTAAAAATGTATTTTTTTTTAAATATATTCATCAGATTTTTTTTTTACACATAAAAAAGTCATTTTAACATATATTTTTACATATATTTGTAAATGCACTCCAAAAATGTAGATTTGTATTTTTAAAGACATACAGTATATTTGAAATGTATTTTTAAAAATATTTTTCATATATTTTGGAATAAAAACGCATTTCAACATGCAATATATATATATATATATATATATATATATATATATATATGTATGTATGTGTGTATATATATATATATATATATATATGTATGTGTGTATATATATATATATATATATATATATATATATATATATATATATGTATGTGTGTATGTATGTGTATATATATATGTATTTTATTATTTCAAATATATGGCAATATATTTGGGAAGAATATTTATAAAATATATTTCAAATATATTTTTCTTCCATGTGGGAAATGCCTTAATAAATACAGCCCGGCTCACATAGATATCCATTTATCTGGGAAATCAAGTGATGTATTGCAGTAGCTCCATCAAGCTCCTGTAAGGCGAATAAGAGCGATGTCTGGAGATGGAGGCGTTTAGCATCTTCTTGAAAGAAATGAAAAAAAAATCTGAAGATTTATTTTTTTTAAATATATTCTTCAGATTTTTTTTTTACATATAACAAAGTCATTTTAATATATTATTATTATTATTATTATTATTATACAGTATTTATATAGCGCCAAAAGGTTTGCTCAGCTCTGTACATTTTAGTGGGGGACAGTACATGAGACAATACAGTAACAATACACTACACGAGGGGTTCGAGGGCCCTGCTCCTTGGAGCTTACAATCTAGGAGGGAGGGGATAGAGGTACAGGAGGAAGTGGCTGTGGGGGATGGAGTGGTAGGAGGAGTGGAGGAGATCAGCTGTTAGGTGAGGGTGGGGTAGGCTTCCCTGAAGAGATGGGTTTTCAGGGTGCGCCTGAAGATGAGGAGGGTAGGTGACAGTCTGAGGGATTGGGGTAGAGAGTTCCAGAGGATGGGGGAAGTCCTGGAGAAGTCCTGCAGTCGGGCGTGGGAGGAGGAGACCAAGGAGCTAGAGAGTAGGAGGTCTTGTGAGGAGCGAAGATTACAGGTAGGGTGGTATTTGGTTATCAGGTCAGTGAGGTGGTTTGGGGTGGCGTTATGAATAGCTTTGTATGTCTGTGTTAGTAGTTTGAATTTAATGCGTTGGGCAATTGGGAGCCAGTGGAGGGAATGACAGAGGGGGGTGGAGGACACTGAGTGGAGGCCAGTGGAGGGATTGGCAGAGAGGGGTGGAGCCAGTGGAGGGAATGACAGAGGGGGGTGGAGGCCAGTGGAGGGAATGACAGAGGGGGGTGGAGCCAGTGGAGGGAATGACAGAGGGGGGTGGAGCCAGTGGAGGGAATGACAGAGGGGGGAGGCAGAAGTGGAGCGGTTGGTGAGGTGGATGAGTCTGGCCGCTGAGTTCAGGATAGACTGAAGCAGGGATAGTCTGCGATGAGGTAGGCCGGTGAGGAGGGAGTTGCAGTAGTCCAGGCGTGAGATAATAAGGGAGTGTACAAGTTGTTTAGTAGTGTCTGGGGTTAGGAACAAATGTATTTTGGAGATGTTGTGGAGGTGGAGCATGCATGAGTTTGCCAACGATTGGACATGGGGTTGGAAGGACAGGTTTGAGTCCAGAATGACACCTAGCACTTTGGCTTGTGGGGCGGGATTGATGGTGGCGTTGTTGGTCGTGATGGAGAGGATGGGGGGCGCGGGCTGGGAGGAAAACTAGGAGCTTGGTTTTGGAAAGGTTCAATTTGAGGAAATAGAGCAACATCCAGTCTGATATGTCGTTCAGGAGGTGGGTGATATGGGCGGAGACTGAAGGGGTGAGGTGAGGGGTGGAGAGGTAGATTTGCGTGTCATCAGCGGAGAGGTGATAGTTGAAGCCGTGGGAGTGTATCAGTTGGCCAAGGGAGGAGTTGTAGATGGAGAAGAGAAGGGGCCCGAGGACAAAGCCTTGGGGGACCCCAACAGAGAAGGGGAGGTGGTAGCGTTATAGGCAACACTGAAGGAGCGTTGGGATAGATAGGAGGAGAGCCAGGAGAGAGTGGAGTCTCTGATGCCAAGGGAGTGTAGTTTAGTAAGGAGGAGGGGTGGTCGACTGTGTCGAAGGCCGCGGAGAGGTCAAGGAGTAGGAGCACTGAATAGTGGCCATTAGCTTTGGCGGTTAGCAGGTGATTAGTGAGTTTGAGTAGGGTGGTTTCGGTGGAGTGTAGGGGACGGCAGCCAGACTGTAGTGGATCAAGGAGGTTGTTTTCAGTAAGGTGGGAGCTTAGGCGATTATAGACTAAGCGCTCAAGTAGCTTGGATGTGAGTGGCAGCAGGGAGATGGGTCTAAGGTTGTTCAGGTCGGTGGGGTCCAGGGAGGGTTTTTTGAGTATGGGGGTGATGTGCGCATGCTTTAGGGTGGAGGGGAATGTGCCAATAGAGATGGAGAGATTGAAGATGTGGGTGAGGAAGCGTAGGATGGAGGAGGAGGGTGACCGGAGGAGTTGTGTGGGGACAGGGTCAAGGGGGCAAGTGGTGAGGCGGGCTTCTGAGAAAATCTTAGTGATCTCCTCAGTGGCAGCTGGGCTGAAGGAGCGAAGTGTTGGGGAGGATAAGGTGTGCGGGATGTTAGGTATGGTGGGGGGTAGGGCGGTTGTGAGGTCAGAGGAGGGGAGAGTTGGTGGGGTTATGGTGTTAGGGAGGCTAGGTGGGGAGGTAGGTTGAGCATTGGCGATGTCCTTACGGATTGCGTCGAACTTATTTTGGAAGTGATTGGCAATCTCGTGGGTGGTGAGTGAGGTACTGGGTGGAGGTGAGGGGGGAGAGAGTAAGGAGTTGAAAGTGGAGAAGAGCCGGCGAGGACAGGTGGAGAGGGTGTTGATGAGGGTCAGGAAGTAGTCTTGTTTGGCGGCATGGAGGGAGGAGGTGTAAGTGAGGAAGGCAGATTTGTAGAGGGAGAACGCTCGAGGGGATCAGGTTTTGCGCCATAATCGCTCCAGCAGGCGACTGCGTCATTTGAGATTTTTAGTGTGGTTGTTCTGCCAGGGTTGAAGCGGTCGAATGCTAAGTGTGGTTAGGGGGGCTAAGGAGTCGAGGGCAGCTGACAGCGAGTCGTTATACGCAGTAGTGGCCAGGTCAGGGCATGACAGCGGAAGGATACTGTCGTACAGACGGTCAGCTGCAGAATGGAGAGGGGCCGGGTTCAGGTTGCGGAGGTTACTCCTGGTGATGGCTTGACGTTTTGGGGGGGGGGGAGTTAGTGGATGTGGAGACGGAGAACGTAATGAGGTTGTGGTCAGAGAGAGGGAAAGGGGTGTTAGTGAAGTTGTGGAGGGTGCAGAGATGGGAAAAAACGAGGTCCAGGGTGTTTCCGTCGGTGTGGGTGGAGGACTGCGTGCACTGTGTGAGTGCAAAAGAAGAGGTTAAGTGGAGGAGTCGGAATGTGGCCGGGTTGTCGACATTGATGGGGATATTGAAGCCACCAAGGATGATGGTGGGTAGCTCAGAGGAGAGGAAGAAGGGTTACGGGTCCAGGAGGCCGATAGATTACTGCAATCCTCAGAGGGGTGGGAGAGAAGAGCCGGATGCAGTGGGCCTGGAAGGAGGAGAAGGATAGAGAGGGGGGGTTTGGGAGAACCTGGAAGGAGCTCAGCGATGACAGGAGCATGCCGACCCCACCACCTCTACGGCCGCTTGGTTTTTACATGCATTTGTAAATGCATTCCAAAAATGGAGATTTGTATTTTTAAAGACATACAGTATATTTAAAATGTATGTAATATTTTTCCCATATTTTGGATTAAAAACGCATTTCAGCATGCAATATATACAGTATATATACATATATATATATATATATATATATATATACATATACACGTGTGTGTGTGTGTATATATATATATATATATATATGTGTGTATATATATATATATTTATTTATTTATTTACTGATTGAAATATATTTTGAAATATATTGAATATGGCCAAAATTGTATATGTGTGTGTGTACATATATATATATTTTCTAAAAATATCTAGTGGTGTGCAAACATAAATTCAAACAGCTGTCAATGTATCTTTCTACCGCAGCATCCTCTATGTCTGGTGTGAGCAGACGCATAACCCGTATGGAAGAAAAATATATTTGAAATATATTTTAAAAACACTCTTCCCAAATATATTGACATGTACCGTATTTTTCGCTCCATAAGACGCACTTTTTTCCCCCCAAAAAAGGGGGGAAAATGTCAATGCGTCTTATGGAGCGAATATGGAGCGGCCGGTCCGGTATTTCCACTGCCGCCGTGTCAGAATACCGCTCAGCTCTGCAGTGGGACCTTATGGAGATGACTGCTGACCTTTGGGGAGGGGGGTGAGCTGTCTTCCTGGCTTCTGTAGTGTCAGCGCTCGGCATGACAGCCGGGTGCCAAGTGCGCATGCGCAAGAAGCGGTGCTTTTTGTGAATGGTAAGGCGGTACCTGGGACACATGACAGATCCCAGAAGCCGCCGGACCAATCACAAACCGCAAGTGCTTCTCGCTCATGCGCACTGGGCACCCGGCTGAGATGCCGAGCGCCATTACAGAAGCCGGGAAGACAGCGCTCCGCTGGATAGAGGAACAGGTAAGGTCAAAGAACAACTCCGCAGAAGTAAGAGCGGGTACCTGTCAAATTCAGGTACCTGCTCCCCCCCCAACCCAAAGGTCAGCAGTCATCTCCTGTACTGTCCGCAGTCTCTGGTCATCCCTCTGCTGTCTGCAGTCTCTGGTCATCTCCTGTACTATGTCTGCAGTCTCTGGTCATCTCCTGTACTATGTCCGCAGTCTCTGGTCATCTCCTGTACTGTGTCCACAGTCTCTGGTCATCTCCTGTACTGTGTCCGCAGTCTCTGGTCATCTCCTGTACTGTCTGCAGTCTCTGGTCATCTCCTGTACTGTGTCCGCAGTCTCTGGTCATCTCCTGTACCATGTCCGCAGTCTCTGGTCATCTCCTGTACCGTGTCCGCAGTCTCTGGTCATCTCCTGTACCGTGTCCGCAGTCTCTGGTCATCTCCTGTACCGTGTCCGCAGTCTCTGGTCATCTCCTGTACCGTGTCTGCAGTCTCTGGTCATCTCCTGTACTATGTCCGCAGTCTCTGGTCCTCTCCTGTACTGTGTCCGCAGTCTCTGGTCATCCCTGTACTGTCCGCAGTCTCTGGTCATCCCTGTACTGTGTCCGCAGTCTCTGGTCATCCCTGTACTATGTCCGCAGTCTCTGGTCATCTCCTGTACTGTGTCCACAGTCTCTGGTCATCCCTGTGCTGTCTGCAGTCTCTGGTCATCTCCCGTACCGTGTCCGCAGTCTCTGGTCATCCCTGTACTGTCCGCAGTCTCTGGTCATCCCTGTACTATGTCCGCAGTCTATGGTCATCTCCTGTACTGTGTCCGCAGTCTCTGGTCATCCCTGTACTGTCCGCAGTCTCTGGTCATCTCCTGTACTGTGTCTGCAGTCTCTGGTCATCTCCTGTACTGTGTCTGCAGTCTCTGGTCATCTCCTGTACTGTGTCCGCAGTCTCTGGTCATCCCTGTGCTGTCTGCAGTCTCTGGTCAACTCCCGTACCGTGTCCGCAGTCTCTGGTCATCCCTGTACTGTCCGCAGTCTCTGGTCATCCCTGTACTATGTCCGCAGTCTCTGGTCATCTCCTGTACCGTGTCCGCAGTCTCTGGTCATCTCCTGTACTGTCCGCAGTCTCTGGTCATCCCTGTACTGTCCGCAGTCTCTGGTCATCCCTGTACTGTGTCCGCAGTCTCTGGTCATCTCCTGTACTGTGTCCGCAGTCTCTGGTCATCTCCTGTACTGTGTCCGCAGTCTCTGGTCATCTCCTGTACTATGTCCGCAGTCTCTGACCATCTCCTGTACTGTGTCCGCAGTCTCTGGTCATCCCCTGTACTATGTCCGCAGTCTCTGGTCATCTCCTGTACTGTGTCCGCAGTCTCTGGTCATCTCCTGTACTGTGTCCGCAGTCTCTGGTCATCTCCTGTACTGTGTCCGCAGTCTCTGGTCATCCCTGTACTGTGTCCGCAGTCTCTGGTCATCTCCTGTACTGTGTCCGCAGTCTCTGGTCATCTCCTGTACTGTGTCCGCAGTCTCTGGTCATCCCTGTACTGTGTCCGCAGTCTCTGGTCATCTCCTGTACTGTGTCCGCAGTCTCTGGTCATCTCCTGTACTGTGTCCGCAGTCTCTGGTCATCTCCTGTACCGTGTCCGCAGTCTCTGGTCATCTCCTGTACTGTGTCTGCAGTCTCTGACCATCTCCTGTACTGTGTCTGCAGTCTCTGGTCATCTCCTGTACCGTGTCCGCAGTCTCTGGTCATCTCCTGTACTGTGTCTGCAGTCTCTGACCATCTCCTGTACTGTGTCCGCAGTCTCTGGTCATCTCCTGTACTGTGTCCGCAGTCTCTGGTCATCCCTGTGCTGTCCACAGTCTCTGGTCATCTCCTGTACTGTGTCTGCAGTCCATTAGTTCAGAATTTTTTTCCCATGTTTTCTGCCTCTAAAACCTAGGTGCGTCTTATGGAGCGAAAAATACGGTATTTGAAATACTACAATTTCGGCCATATTCAATATATTTAAAATATATTTTATATATATATATATATATATATATACATACACTGCATGTTGAAATGCGTTTTTATTATTATTATTATTATTATTATACAGTATTTATAAAGCGCCAATAGTTCGCTCAGCGCTGTACATTACAAAGGGGGACAGAACATGTGACAGAACAATACCAATACAATGCAAAACATGAGGGGATCGAGGGCCCTGCTCTTTCGAGCTTACAATCTAGGAGAAAAATTTTACAAAATATATGAAATATACTTTTAAAAATACATTTCAACATATAAAAATATACATATATATATTTATTTATTGAAATATATTTTGAAAAATATTGAATATGGCCAAAATTGTATTATTTCAAATATATTTTTCTTCCATGTGGGAAATGCCTTAATAAATACAGCCTGCCTCACATAGATATCCATTTATCTGGGAAATCAAGTGATGAATTGCAGTAGCTCCATCAAGCTCCTATAAGGCGAATAAGAGCGATGTCTGGAGATGGATATGTCTGGAGATGGATATGTCTGGAGATGGATATGTCTGGAGATGGATATGTCTGGAGATGGATATGTCTGGAGATGGATATGTCTGGAGATGGATATGTCTGGAGATGGAGGCGTTTAGCATCTCCTTGAACCGGAACATGCAGAAGGAAGGTTAATTAATAACAATAACATTATTTCCTCGAAGGAAAAGGTAAACACTTGGTTTGAGTGGATCCAGAGTCAGTCTACCCATCGGAAAGAGTCTGTGTCAGCGGTATGGTACGGCCCAAGCTGGACCATTCTACAAGAAGATACCTCCTGAGCACTGTAACCTGCTGCAATTGTCACCCTACTAGACACTGAAGGTCCTCTTTTCCTTTGTTCTTCTATGTAGAAGAGACATGGCTCAGGTTCATTCATCTCAGGTTCGTTCATCTCAGGTTTGTTCATCTCAGGATCATTCATCTCAGGTTCGTTCACCTCAGGTTCGTTCATCTTAGGTTCATTTATCTCAGGTTCATTTATCTCAGGTTCATTCATCTCAGGTTCGTTCACCTCAGGTTCGTTCACCTCAGGTTCGTTCATCTTAGGTTCATTTATCTCAGGTTCGTTCATCTCAGGTTCGTTCATCTCAGGTTCGTTCATCTCAGGTTCGTTCATCTCAGGTTCATTCATCTCAGGTTAATTTATCTCAGGTTCATTCATCTCAGGTTCGTTCATCTCAGGTTCTTTCATCTCAGGTTTTTTCATCTCAGGTTTTTTCATCTCAGGTTTGTTTATCTCAAGTTCATTCATCTCAGGTTCATTCATCTCAGGTTCGTTCATCTCAGGTTCGTTCATCTCAGGTTTGTTCATACACTGATTTTCCAGCAGGTTGGGAAGTATCATTAGGGATTAGTAGGTACTTCCAACCACCACAAAATCAGAAACTGAAAGTTCAGATTATTGCAAAAAGTCTGAAACATCGCGGTCTGTTTGCTAGCTGGCTGGGGGTAGTTAGGTGGGACTTCCTCCATGTAGCCTTACTCATTGGGTGCCAAGTGTGGGTCCTATAAGAGGCCTACCCCAGGGTCGGGTTCTTCTTGCACCATGGATGGGATCGCTTGCCTCGCACATGGGACACCTTTACTGTGTCATGCCCATCAATGCCCCGGGACAAGGTGGAGGCCGCTTTCAGGGATGACTGAACCTTAAGGCGTACCTCCAATTTAGAGATGGCCGCACACCATGTACACCGAACAATTAACTGGACTCCAGTTAACTCTCTTTCTGCTTGTGTCATTGCACACCTCCACCGTAATTTTCTGCATTTAGGAGGGACATGCTAAACCTGTGCCCGCTCCACCTGTCCAGCGTAACTCTCTTACCTCATTCCCAGTAACAGAATGGGGTCCTACTGAGCACCTACTGTGGCCCTTATATGTAGTCCATGTTAACATTTTCTGTTCTGTATGGAGGGGCTAGGCTGAGGGCCTCTGCAGTGCTGACGGACTGCTGGGGGAGAGGGTACCAACAGCAACCCCCCTCACTGCTAGAGGACACCCCGACTGTCATTGGCACCACACTTCATGACAGGCTGGTAGACTTCTGTTACGCCTAGTAACCACCTCTGTACCATGTTAGTACTTGACACCCCAATGTGCTTTTCTTGACCCAAAACTCTTGGACGGCTAAGTTTGGCGTGCCCGTTACTTCCAAACACCCCTTTGATTAACTCTAGACTAGGCAGAATAACATTTCAAAGCTTTACTGCAAAATTTTTTTAGAACAAACAAACTGCACAAAGTCTCTAGACCTAACTACGGCTTTGGCTGCCCCAGCATACCTGGTGTAGTCCATTCTTGCCATAGTCCATCATGGCAATGCTCCAGAGGTTAGTGTCTTCAGGGCAGACTGCAGGTCCCAGAAGTCCCCCTACCTGGTGAAGGCTAGGCAAGGCTCTGCTTAATGGCCCCGTAGATCTGGACCCCTGTCCCGGTTATAATCATACAGAACTGGTGTTGGACCCAAGAAGCCTGGAAATTCAGAAAGGGAATGGCAGCATAAAATATTATCTCCTTCCCTCCCAGCTGGGGCAGCACTCACTATCAGTAGGTAACCTGCCTACATATTCAGGCTTTTTGGCTTCCCAATGTGACCTAGAGGCAGCAAAACAAAGAAAAAAAAACAGATTCAAAGTGTCAAAATGTTAAACAGGAAATGTGTATTATACACTTTCTTCTCAGTGTCCAA